>NW_028121393.1:0-220066 GCF_965183815.1 Platalea leucorodia
AGAAGGAGAAGAGGCAAGAGGAGCCAAGAGATGGGAATAAGAGGCTGTACGCGAATGCAGAGGAAGAGAAGGGAAGGGCAACGGGGGCAAGGAGAGGCAAGAGGAGGAGGAGGAAACAGGAGGCAAAAGAAGGCAAGAAAAGGCAAGGGGAGGAGGAGGAGGAGGCAAGAGGAGAAAAGAGGAGGGAAGAAGAGGCCAGGATGACACAGAAGTAAAGGAGGGGGAGGCAAAATGAGACAGAAAGAGAAAAAGGAGGAGACAAGAGGATGCCACATGATGTAAGGAGAGTCAATAGGAGGAGGAGGTGGTGGAAACATGAGGCGTCAAGCTAATGGTAAAAGAGGAAGCAAGAGGAGGTCACAGTAGGCCAGAAGGCCAAAGAAGGAAGAGGCAGGAGGAAACAAGGAAAAGCGGAAAAGGAGGAGGCAATTGAAGGCAAGAGGAGGCAAGAGTACAGAAGAGGAGGAAAGAGGAGGACGAGACAAGAAGAGCACCAGGAGACAAAATGAGAAGGAGTGGCAGAAGAAAGCATGATGTAACAGCTGGTGAAAGGAAGAAGAAGAATGAGAGGAGAAAAGGGAAAATGCAAGAGGAAGGAGAGAAGTAGGTAAGAGTAGTCAGGAGGAGGGAGGAGAAGAGAACAGGAGGATGCAGAGGAACAGAAGGAAAAAGGCACCTGACGCAAAAGGAAGAAAAAGGAGGCAGCAGGATGCCCCAGGAGGCAAGAGGAGGCAAGAGGAGGAGGAGAAAAGAGGAGGCAAGAGGAGGGCAGAGCAGGAGCCAGAAGGTAAACGAGGAGGCAAGCAAAAGCGGAAAATGATGAGAAAGGAATATGCGACATGAGCTTGCAAGAGGAAATAGGAGGCAGAGGAGGAGGCAATGGGCGAGAGCAGGAGGAGGGCAAAAGAGGAGGCGCGAGGAGGTGAGAGCAGGGCAGAAGGCAAAAGAAGGAGGAGGCAAGCAAAAGCGGAAAAGGAGGAGGCGCGAGGAGGGCAGAAGAGGCGCGAGGAGGAGGAGGCAATAGGAGGCAATGGGAGGCACGAGGAGGAGGAGGAGGCAAAGAGAGGAGGCTTAGAGAGGAGCAAAGAGGAGGAAGAGGCAAGGGAGGCTGAGTAGGAAAAGGCAAGAGGAAGAAGAGAAGTAGTCCGTAGGATGGCAGAGGAGGGAAGAGGAGGCTTGAGGAGGCTGTGGAGGAAGAGAAGGCCAAAGGCCGCTGAGGCAAGGAGAGGCGCGAGGAGGAGGAGGCGAGAGAGAGCAAGGCAGCGTCAACAGAGGAGTAGGAGGTAAAGAAGGAGAAGGAGAGGAGTGCAGGCAGCGGGAGGCAAGAGGATAAATAAGAAGAGGAGGACAGAGCAGAACAGAGGAGGCCAAGGAGGTGGAGGCAAGAGGAGGTAAGGGCAGGAGACAGCAGGATCCCAGAGGTAAATGAGGAGTAGGCAAAAGGAGGCAAGAGGAAGAAAAAGAGAAGAAGGCTACAGGATGCTGTAAGGCGCAAGAGGAGGCAAGAAGATGTCAGAGGAAGAGGAGTGGTAGGAGAAGGAGAGTGGAGGTGGTGGAGTCAACGGGAGCAACGGGAAAGAACCTGAGGAGGGAGGAGGTGACTGCAGCAACAGCAGGCAACAGGAGGCAAAAGGCAATGGCGTCTTCCTCCTCACGCCTCCTCTTGCCTTTGATTGCCTCCTGCTCCACTTGCTCCCCACTTCTGCTCTTGCCTCCTGCTGCCTCCTCTTCCCTTCTCCTTCTCCTCTTCCTCCTCCTCTGGCTTTCCCTTGCCTCCTTTTCTCTCCTCCTCCACTTGCCTCCTTTTGGCCTCCTTCTCCTCCTCCTCCTCTTCCCACCACTTGCCTCCTCCTCCTCCGCTTTCCTCCTGCTCCTCCCCCTCCTCCTTCTGCCTCTTGCTTCTCTTGCCTCTTGCCTCTTCTTCCTTCTCACTCCTCGCGCCTCTCACTCCTCTTGCCTCATCTTGCCTCCTCCTTCTCTTGCCTCCTCCTTCTCTTGCCTCCTCTTGCTTCCTCCTCCTCCCCCTCTTGCTTCCTCCTCCTCCTCCTCCTCGCGCCTCCTCCTTCTCCTCCTCCTCCCGTTGCCTATTCCTCTCTCCTCTACCTTGCTTTTCTTCCTCCTTTTCCCCTCACCTACTCTTGACCCTTCTTGCCTCCTCTTCCTCTGCCTCCTCTGGCCTCCTCTTGCCTCTTTTCATGTCTGCCTCTTCCTCCTCCTTTCACCTCCTTTTGCCACATCATCTTCTAGCCTCCTCTTCCCTCCTCTTGCCTCTTCTACCTCCTCCTCTTTATACTCTTCGCCTCCTATCATCAGTCCTGCTCAGCTTCCCTCTGCTTGCCTAACTGTCACTCTTCCTCCTCCTCCTCCTCCTCCTCTCTGTCTTCCTCTTCCTCCTCCTGCTCTTTCTGGCCTCCTCTTGCCTCTTCCTCCACCTCCTGCTCTTGCTTCCCCTTGCCTCCCGCTCCCTCCTTCACTTCCTCCTGCTCTTGCCTCATCCTCTTCTTCCTCCTCAGGTTGCCTCATCTGGCCTCTGCGTGCATCCTCCTCCTCTTCCCTCCTTTCTCCTCCTCCTCTTGCCTTCACTTGCTTTTCCTTGCCTGCTCTTCCCTCCTTCTCCTCTTCCCTTCGCTTTCCTCCTGGAGGAGAAGGGAAGAGAAGGAGAAGGAGGGAAGAGTCTAAAAGAGGGAGTAAGAGAAGGCAAGAGGAGGAGGATGAGGAGTAGAGAGGAAGAGCCAAGAGAAATCAGGCAAAGGAGGAGCAGGAGGAGGAGGAGGAAAGAAGAGGAGGCTGAGGAAGTGGAGGCCAGAGAAGGCAAGAGGCGTCCAGAGTTGAGGAGAGGAGGTGTGTGAGGTGGAGAAGAAGAGTGTGTGAAGAGGAGGGAAGAGAAAGGCAGAGGGGTGTTAGGAGGCAGAGGTAGCAGGAGGCAAAGGGAGGCAAGAGGCAAGGGAGGAGGAGGCAAGAGGAGGCAAGGGAGGCAAGAGGAGGCAAGGGAGGCAAGAGGAGGCACCGGGGCAGGGCAAAAGTCGAGGCGCGAAGAGGGCAGAGCAGGAGAGAGGAGGTAAAGGAGGAGGAGGGAAGAGGAGGCCAAAGAGGAGGAGGCGCGAAGGTGCCGTAGGAGGCAAGAAGAGGAGGAGTATGGAAGAGGAGGCAATGGGAGAAAGCAGGAGGAGGCAAAGGCAAGCGGCCGTAAGAGGAAGGAGTAGGAGGAAGAGGAAGAGCAGGAGGCAAAGGAGAAGGCAAAAGGGTGTCAGGTGAAGAAAAGAGGAGGAGGAGGAGGCGGAGGCAAGGTGTGGGAAGAGGAGGCGGTCGGAGGCTGCAGCAGAAGAGAAGGGAAAGGCAAGAGGAGGCAAGGTGAGGCGGCAGGAGGAGGCGCGAGGAGGAGGCAGCTGGATGGCCCAAGAGGCACGAGGAGGCACGAGGCGGAGGCAAAAAGGAGAGGGAAGAGGAGGGCAGAGCAGGAGCCAGAAGGTAAAGGAGGAGGAGGCAAGCAAAAGCGGAAAAGGAGGAGAGGCGAGGCTGCGAGGTGAGGTAGCAGGAGGCAATAGGAGGCGGAGGAGGAGGCAACGGGCGAGAGCAGGAGGAGGGCAAAAGAGGAGGCGCGAGGAGGTGAGAGCAGGGCAGAAGGCAAAAGAAGGAGGAGGCAAGCAAAAGCGGAAAAGGAGGAGGCGCGAGGAGGGCAGAAGAGGCGCGAGGAGGAGGAGGCAATAGGAGGCAATGGGAGGCGCGAGGAGGAGGAGGAGGCAAAGAGAGGAGGCTTAGAGAGGAGCAAAGAGGAGGAAGAGGCAAGGGAGGCTGAGTAGGAAAAGGCAAGAGGAAGAAGAGAAGTAGTCCGTAGAATGGCAGAGGAGGGAAGAGGAGGCTTGAGGAGGCTGTGGAGGAAGAGAAGGCCAAAGGCCGCTGAGGCAAGGAGAGGCAAGAGGAGGAGGAGGCGAGAGAGAGCAAGAAGGCATCAGAAGAGGAGTAGGAGGTAAAGAAGGAGAAGGAGAGAAGAGGAGGCAGCGGGAGGCAAGAGGAAGAGGGGGAAGATGAGGAGTAGAGAAGAAGAGTGAGGAGAAAGCAGGCAAAGGAGGAGCAGGAGGAGGAGGAGGAAGGCAGAGGAAAGAAGAGGAGGCTGAGGAATTGGAGGCCAGAGGAGGCAAGAGGCGTCCAGAGTTGAAGCGAGGAGGCGTGTGAGGTGGAGAGGAAGAGCGTGTGAAGAGGAGGGAAGAGAAAGGCAGAGGGGTGTTAGGAGGCAGAGGTAGCAGGAGGCCAAGGGAGGCAAGAGGCAAGGGAGGAGGAGGCAAGAGGAGGCAAGGGAGGACAGAGGAGGCAAGGGAGGCAAGAGGAGGCACCGGGGCAGGGCAAAAGTAGAGGGGCGAAGAGGGCAGAGCAGGAGAGAGGAGGTAAAGGCGGAGGAGGGAAGAGGAGAAGAAGGAGGAGGAGGCTAGAGGAGGCCAAAGAGGAGGAGGCGCGAAGGTGCTGTAGGAGGCAAGAAGAGGAGGAGTATGGAAGAGGAGGCAATGGGAGAAATCAGGAGGAGGCAAAGGCAAGCGGCCATAAGAGGAAGGAGTAGGAGGAAGAGGAAGAGAAGGAGGCAAAGGAGAAGGCAAAAGGTTGTCAGGTGAAGAAAAGAGGAGGAGGAGGAGACGGAGGCAAGAGGAGGCAAGGTGTGGGAAGAGGAGGTGGTCGGAGGCTGCAGCAGAAGAGAAGGGAAAGGCAAGAGGAGGCAAGGTGAGGCGGCAGGAGGAGGCGTGAGGAGGAGGCACTACGATGGCCCAAGAGGCAGGAGGAGGCGCGAGGCGGAGGCAAAAAGGAGAAGCAAGAGGAGGGCAGAGCAGGAGCCAGAAGGTAAAGGAGGAGGAGGCAAGCAAAAGCGGAAGAGGAGGAGAGGCGAGGCTGCGAGGTGAGGTAGCAGGAGGCAATAGGAGGCGGAGGAGGAGGCAACGGGCGAGAGCAGGAGGAGGGCAAAAGAGGAGGCGCGAGGAGGTGAGAGCAGGGCAGAAGGCAAAAGAAGGAGGAGGCAAGCAAAAGCGGAAAAGGAGGAGGCGCGAGGAGGGCAGAAGAGGCGCGAGGAGGAGGAGGCAATAGGAGGCAATGGGAGGCGCGAGGAGGAGGAGGAGGCAAAGAGAGGAGGCTTAGAGAGGAGCAAAGAGGAGGAAGAGGCAAGGGAGGCTGAGTAGGAAAAGGCAAGAGGAAGAAGAGAAGTAGTCCGTAGAATGGCAGAGGAGGGAAGAGGAGGCTTGAGGAGGCTGTGGAGGAAGAGAAGGCCAAAGGCCGCTGAGGCAAGGAGAGGCAAGAGGAGGAGGAGGCGAGAGAGAGCAAGAAGGCGTCAGAAGAGGAGTAGGAGGCAAGGAAGGAGAAGGAGAGACGAGGAGGCAGCAGGAGGCAAGAGGAAGAGGGGGAAGATGAGGAATAGAGAAGAAGAGTGAGGAGAAAGCAGGCAAAGGAGGAGCAGGAGGAGGAGGAGGAAGGCAGAGGAAAGAAGAGGAATGCTGACGCGGAAATCACGGACACAGCACACGATCAATATGATCAAGCAAAATATCGGTTTATTACATACACTGCTTAGTTAATATAGTTTCTTGCCTTCCTAATCATGCATAAACTTATCGCTACTTTGTTAACTATGTTTGGCAATATGCTGTTCATGCGCTACTAGCAATATTCTGATTCGTTCATAACAATAGTTCACACGCACCGCCCGCTTCTCCCGTATCTTGTTTTCAACATTGAACGCCAATAGTTTCTTCCTCTCAATCTGCTTGTTTCATGTCTTCCAAACTGCAGTCAACCTTCGCAGCGTCCTTGAATTCCTCTTGCGTTAAATGCAGATGAAGTCCACCTAGTCTGAGTCTGGGTTGCTCACTACATGTCCTTGGCTTTTCAGATATCCCACAAATCCCCCTTTTTGTTTTTGAGCAATCCAGACTCCATTCATCATACGCTCCACGGCTTTCATGAAATATTTAAAAACACATCTTAATATAAGTATAGTTAATAATAATCCCAATAATAATATAAACCCATGGATAATTAGATCTTTTTCCCAACCTGAAATGCCTAACCCAGCTAACCATGAATTAAAACCTAAAGAGCTAGTCTTTCTACAATTGTTTTATCTGCTGTCCAGAAATCTAAATCTGACTTACAGTCCTTTGAATATTTTTCAATACTTCTTCAAGATGTGTGGTTTTTTTTTTTTTTTTAATATTCAAAATCATTGACGTCGTTAGCTATATCTCTGCATGCATGCCTGATGGTGGAGGAGTTACAAACATACTCCCACTCTTTACCGCCAATCGGAGTCCCCACTAAACATGTCATAAATGGGTTGCCTGCATTTGCTGCCGCTAAACAGATTGAATCTTGCCCTGTTTTATTAGCTAGAGTTACCCAAACATTTGTACGTGGTTGTACTGAGATCCATGAGTGACCACTACCAACGATGGAGAGGAATGACGTGAGAAAACATATCATGGTAACTCCTGTTGTGGTCCCGACTCTTCTCTCCATGGTTTCACCCAGCGGCTAGGCACCCACCTCGGACCTTCGTCTGTCAAAACACAAACATATCCTCGACCTGTCATCTTAATTTCTGCAGGACCCTTCCATTCTCCAGTTTTTAAGTCACGGTATCGTACTTTTACCGATACTGAATCGGTCTTCTGTATTCCCGATTGAAATGACATATGGTGTATAACAATTGGAGGAGATTCACGGTCCCCTGTTAACCATAAATAATTTAAAACATAAATCGCTTTTGCAAGACGTTCAGCAGGGGCTATTTCTCCCCCCTTTTGTTTTTGCAACAGCGATTTTAACGTAGCACGTGCGCGTTCTACGATCGCCTGTCCTGTAGGAGAGTGTGGTATGCCTGTGATTCTGCGAATGCCCCACAAGTGGCAGAAATGTTCGAATGTTTGAGAGATATATGCAGGGCCATTATCTGTTTTTATCTCTTGAGGACTCCCCAAGGCAGCGATGGCTGCACACATATGTTTTACAACGTGTTTGGCTGTTTCCCCTGTTTGAGCAGTGGCCCAGATTGCATGCGAATAAGTATCAATGCTAACGTGTACATATTTTTGCCGTCCAAACTCTGTGATGTGGGTGACATCCATTTGCCATAATTGTAGGGCTCCCAGACCTCGAGGGCTGACCCCAAGACCTAAACCGAATCCTGATTTTTGGCAGGCAGGACAGTTTTGGACGATGCCTCGGGCATCTGATAGTTTTAAATCAAATTGTTTCGCCAATACTTTTGCAGATTGATGTAAAAATTCATGAGATAAACGGGCCTGCTCAAACAGGTTAACATTTTGATTTTTCCAGATGGTAGCAACCAACTTGTCGGCTATGTTGTTTCTAATCGACAAGCCTTGATCAAATTGATGGCTACGAATATGTGTCACAAAATAGTGTTTAGTGCGTTGATTCAATAAAAATAAAAGTTGCATTAATAACATATATAAGGTGTTATTCTTCAGTGATTTGATCATAGCCAATCTAAATAATTCTGTGCTATAGGTACAAACAGGGTTTCAGGTTCTTGTCCTGTCAGATCACAAATCCTTCTTCTACCTTTGATGATCATATTAGCTAATAGTTCAGTCCGTGTACAGACGGTATTTTTTGGCTGATAGGATAAAAATACCCACTCTAAAACGTTGATGCGTGGGCTATCTATTTGGATTATCAGTCCTATGAAGTGTTTTCGGTTGGGTGATGAGTTAACAATTAAAAATTGCAAAGGCAAATCACTAATTTTTCTTTGTACAACTGTTGTCAAAACCTTTTTTAGAATGTGATCCAATGCCTGCTCTTGTTCCTTCGTCAGGCTTCGTCGTTCATCGGCTCTGGTTGAGGTTCCCAACAGAGGCATCAAGGGAGCTAGATCATCATTAGTTATTCCACTAACTGACCTTACCCACTGTAAATCTCCCATTAGTTTTTGAACATCTGAGAGCGTCTTAATGTCTGTTTTGAGTATGATCTTCTGTGGTCTGACTGTGCTCCCAGTAATTGTCCATCCTAAATATTGCCATGGATTTTGTCCTTGTACCTTTTCTGGAGCAATTTTAAGACCTTTCGGTTCTAAGGTTTCTATTAACCTTTGTAAAGTTCCTTCCACATCCATTTTTTCTCCAGCAATTAAGATATCATCCATATTGTGAAAAACTAGTAAAAATGGATGTTTCATTCGGAATGGTTGTAAGGCCCATGCTACAAAATTTTGACACAGAGTAGGTGAGTTTTTCATTCCTTGAGGTAGTACCACCCAATGGTATCTTTTTGCTGGTTCCTGTTTATTGATTGATGGTACTGTAAATGCAAATTTTTCTGCATCTTCAGGATGCAAAGGAATAGTAAAAAAACAATCCTTCAAATCAATGATGAGGAAGTCCCAATTTTCTGGGATCATCACAGGGGAGGGTAATCCTGGCTGTAATGCCCCCATATTTTGCATTACAGCATTCACCGCTCGTAAATCATGCAACAATCACCATTTTCCAGATTTTTTCAGGATGGTAAAAACGGGTGTGTTCCAAGGGCTTGTGGAAGGCACAATGTGACCTGCTTCTAACTGTTCTTTAACTAAATTTTGTAAAATATGCAGCCTCTCCTGTTTCAGCGGCCACTGGTCTACCCACACTGGCGTTGTCGTAGTCCAGGTGAGTTTTAAGATGGGCTGCTCAACCATGGCCGCTCCTAAAAATGCTGGGTTACAAGTTTGGCTCCCATTTGGGATAATATATCCCGACCTATAAGAGCTACAGGCAAGTGCATTACATATGGCTTTGTGGTAACAGTGGCACCGTCTTCAAAATTGAATGCTATCAGTAATCTGCTAATCATCGTGCCTTGTGCCCCCCCGACTCCCACAACACTGGTAGCTGCAGGTACCAGTGGCCAATGACGAGGCCATTTTGTGATAGGGACAACAGTTACATCTGCCCCCGTGTCAATTAACATTGACAGTACTAAAGATTGTCCATTAGGATGTCTTAATGTTACCCTTTCTTCAGGTTTTCCCTTGGCAATATCTATTGCTAATAACACATTTGGTACTCCTGTGGATCCAAAACCTCCATGCCCACGTACAACTGAATGCGCTTTAGGGACACACGCATGAAATGGTATTAATTGAGCTATTTTAGACTCTGCTGGTATTGTAAGTGGTGGCATTAAGGTATATACCATAATCTTTATGGTTCCGCAGAAATCCGCATCGATGAGTCCTGGTACTATAAATACACCTTTTCGTGATATTGAAGAACGGCCTATGAGCAATGCACTCAACCCATGCCCTAGAGGTCCTTGTTGATCTGAATCAATTAATTTAACCTCAGACGTTGTTAAGGTTATGTCTACTGCTGTTGCCAGGTCCACTCCGGCGCTACCGGCTGTGGCGGCTGCGCAGCGGTCCAAGCACCCTGCACTTGTGTCTTCACGCGTGGGTGTGGCGCGCTCCGCGCCGTGTTTCCCGATTTTCGACACTCTTGGGTGTCATGATTATCTTTTTTACAATTCGTACACCATTTTTCTTTCCAACCCTCAGTATTAATTGGACTCCTACATTCTTTTTTAAAATGGCCTAGTTTTCCACAATTAAAGCACTTCTTGTCCTTTTTTCCCCCTTGCTTTTTTGATACCAACGGCTTCACTGCTGCACCTACAGATGCGGCCATAACCGCAGCCTTTTCTTGTTTTAGCATTCGCTCAGCAGCCTCTAGCAACTGTCCTGTGCTGGATCCTCTTGGCAACACACTGAGTGCTCTTTTTGTTTTTTCATTAGTGTTATCAAAAGCAAGCATATCTAAGAACTTTACTTTCATTCCCTCATCCATATCTGGATGAGCCATAATTGCAGCGTGCAAACGATCAATAAACTTGCCGTACGATTCAGTGGGTCCCTGCCTTACAGCGGTAAAAGCAGGTCTAATTTTCTCATCATGCACATTAATAAGAGCTTTATAAGCTAACTCCTGACTCAATTGCAATGCCTCGGTAGCAAACTGCCCTTGCCAATCAGGTCGCGTAAAAGGCCCTGCGCCCATTAACATTTGAGCCTGGATTCCGAATAACGGATCGCCTTGTTGTCGAGGTATTGAAGCTGCCCTATCACAGGCAGTTTGCCAATGTTGGAAAAATTGTAGTTGTTGCGATGGTGGCAATAGCATCTGGACAATCATTCTAGAATCATAAGGAGTTAATAACTGTGCTGAAAAAATGTGCTGTAATATAGATTGAGTATATGGTGATTTTAAACCATATTGAGTAACAGCACTTTTCGCTTCTTTCAATATTTTCCAGTCCAGTGCTTCCCATACACCTCTCCCGTTATTATCAACTACAACAGCAAAAGCCATGGGTAAAACCTGTCCCTCTATCATGGCATCTCGGATAACACCTTTCCATCGCATTGACGGATCCCCATCTCCTCCCACCAACATCCCTTGCCCGAATACACACACCCCCCTCCGATGGTTGTTGTGGTGGCAAAGACGGAAAAGCACCAGTTTCCACCGGTGTCCTAGTTGGAGCAAAAACGTTGGGTGCTGACCGTCCTGGGTATGATGCGGACAGTGACGTTGGTGGGTTTTCTGGCGGGGCCGCCAATTGCGCTTCTAAGTCTCCAGTCTTTTTATCAATTCCATTAATTTAGCTTTCTCCTCTAGAACACCATTGTTTTCCTCATCCTCTTCGCCACCTGGTGGCAAAGGAGGGTAAAGTCAGGTGGTTGCCACTGGTGAGGGAGGTCGATTTGGTGGATCAGCCTCATCGTAACTCGGGGGGCGGTCCGACTGTGGTACATCGGGCAATGGTGGAGTAGCCTCCGCAGCGTTTTTTTCTGGTGACTGCACTTCGGTGGCGGCCCAGAGGAGCCCTGACAAGTGCTCATGCTCAATGCTGCAGAGGAAGGCAAAAAACCCCCGGGCACCAGAGCCAATCTGCCCCGGGGCAAAATTCCTTCCTGACCCCAGCGTCGCCGGCCATGGGCTATTCCCTGAGCACGTGAGCAAGACCTGCCTCCTCGGCCCGCAGGCTGCTCACGCCTCCCAGGAGATGCCCAGCCCCGATTCTCCCTCCACCTGCTGCCACCTCAGGGCCTTCCCAGAGGGGCAAAACGCCCCCGGCCTGATCCATCTGGGGGACAACGATCCTTCCGGCGCCTGGCAAGGCACCAGTGGCTGCTCCAAAGCACCGGCACCCCCGCCAACATCTCTGCATCCCATTCCTCACGGCTGCTGACACTGGCTCCGCAGGGGATGAGGATGGCGAGCTCTGCAGTGCTCCTCAAGAAGGCATTCCCTTGCTCTTGCCACTGCTAGCCAGCTGAAAAGGCCAGCCAGCCTCACCAACCTCCAGCTGTTGGGGGTTCTTCTCGTCTCCAGCAGCCTCGTCGAGCCCCCTCCGGCCTTCCTCCCTCAGCCCTCGCCAAGTAATTCCACCGCCTCCTCAAGGACTTCCTCTCGCATGTCTTGGGGCTGCCCCCAGGCCAGCTATGGCAGCGCGACGCGGGAGCGTGCTCCCTTTTAGGCTGCCCCGGGGCATGGTGACTGCTGCGTTGCCGGGTGCTGGCACTGTGACACGGGGGTGACGGGGCCCCCCCTGCGCAGCCCCGCCCGCCGGCCCTCCGCCCAGCATCCTTCCCAGGAAGGCCTTTGGGCTGCTGGCCCCGAGGCAGTCCCTGGGCCCAGGAGGCTCAGGGGGCTGTCCCTGCCCTTGCTGGCCATGCCCTGGGCACAGCTGCTGGGCGTCCCGCTAAATACATCTGGACATTCAGACTACGTCGTCAAGGCTGTTTGTCCCATCTGCATTCCTTTGGTTGTGGGGATGCCAGAGGTGAAAGCAAGGCTTTTGCTTCCCTCGGTGTGAACTGGGCAGAGACGGAGAGCACGTGCAGGATGGCCTCGCCGTTCCTGACCCATGCACCAAGGCACATTTGCTACTCCCCTGCTTATGCTGAGGTCTTCTTCTGGGAAAGAAGTCCCAAATCCTTTTCTCTTCTTGACCATCTTTTTCCTTGCACTCAAGAGCTTTTCTCCTCCCTTGGCCTTCCCCCTCCATACCTTTCCGGAAAGTGACGGCAGCCCTCTCAGCCTTTGCCTTGCTCCTGCTAGTCGTCTTCACCTCAGCTAGAGAGTCCGGAAGGATCGCTGCAAGTCCCTTCCAACTCAACCCTTCTCTTCTCTTCACTTGTGTTCTATTCCCTGCACTCACGATGAGGCGAATAACAAGGAGACCACTGTTTGCCTGAAATGCCAGGGGGTTTACAGCTCCAGAAACACTTTCGAGGACACAAATCAAAAAGGATACAAGTAGAAAGAGGATTTGATTTCATTTGATTTGACTTTCTTTTACTGTATTTTATTTTCTGTCTTGTTCTGTTGGTTTATGTTAGTTTAGTTTTGTTTCTTTCCTGTGATGTTATTGGATTTGATTTGATTCTATTTTCTTTGGGGTTATTTCTTATGATTTTATTTTATGTTGGTTTATCTTATTTTATTTGACCTTGCTTTACACGTTGTTATTTTGGTTTGTTCTTTTATTATTTTATTTCATTGTATTTGGTCTTATTTTGGTTTAGGCTCTTTTAGGCTATTTTGCTGAATCTCTTTCAGAGCCGAGGCTCACAAGCATGAACACAATGCGCATGTGCAGCCAGGAGCAGGCTGATGTGTTCTTTAGTTTAGTTTGAAAAAGCATCCCTTGCAGTCTGGCAAAGGAAAGCTGCAGAAAGGAGCAGCAGGAAGACAGGCCAAGCAGTCCCTCGTTTCTCAACAGTGCAGAAGAACTTGAAGAAGGAGGATGGGTACCGACCACACACAGAAAAGCAGAAGAAGAGGAGGGGTGTGCTGCCCTGGGCTATTTTCACAAGTAGGACACGTGTCGATGACAAGCACCCCTTTTGCCTTCCAAAACTTGCTCCGCTGCGCTTCTTGGCCAGGAAGGCATGAAAAGCGCTCTCCTGCCTGCCCTGCGCTTGCATCGCATGCAGGGGGAGCTGAAAAGCTGCAGCTCCGCATGGTGCAGCAAGCCTGCAGCCCTTCCAAGCACAGGCTGTTTTGCACAAGCAAGGACACCTCGGGAAACGGAGCCAAGGGAAGAGCAGAGCTCGCTCCTGCTCCAAAGCTGCAATGGGCAAAAGAGCCAGGGAGCGCCAGGGCACGAGGGGCGCCTCGCAGGTGCAAGAGCAGCGGGCAAGAACTGAGCCCAAAGGGCCCAGAGGAGCCCTGACAAGGGGCTGCGCCCAATGCTACGGAGGAGAAGCAGCAACCCCCGGGGGCCACCCTGGGCGTCCGCCCTGGGAGTCTGGAAAGCGTCCTCCCCCCGCATGCGGGGCACGAGGGCCACCTTGGTGGAGCAGGAGCAGCAGGCACCTAGCCAAAACGGCCCAAAGGAGCCCTGGCACGGGGCCGTGCTCAGTGCTGCAGAGGAAGGCAAAAAACCCCCGGGGACACTTGCTAGCCCACCGTGGGGGGAAAAAAAGCCTTCCTCCCCGCAGCTGCAGGGCACGAGAGGCCACCTTCGTGGTGCATGAGCAGCAGGCAGTAACCCAGCCAAAATGGCCCAGAGGAGCCCTGACAAGTGCTCATGCTCAATGCTGCAGAGGAAGGCAAAAAACCCCCGGGCACCACAGCCAATCTGCCCCGGGGGAAAATTCCTTCCTGACCCCAGCGTCGCCGGCCACGGGCTATTCCCTGAGCACGTGAGCAAGACCTGCCTCCTCGGCCCGCAGGCTGCTCACGCCTCCCAGGAGATGCCCAACCCCGATTCTCCCTCCACCTGCTGCCACCTCAGGGCCTTCCCAGAGGGGCAAAACGCCCCCGGTCTGATCCATCTGGGGGGCAACGATCCTTCCGGCGCCTGGCAAGGCACCAGTGGCTGCTCCAAAGCACCGGCAGCCCCGCCAACATCTCTGCATCCCATTCCTCACGGCTGCTGACACTGGCTCCGCAAGGGATGAGGATGGTGAGCTCTGCAGTGCTCCTCAGGAAGGCATTCCCTTGCTCTTGCCACTGCTAGCCAGCTGAAAAGGCCAGCCAGCCTCACCAACCTCCAGCTGTGGGTGGTTCTTCTCGTCTCCAGCAGCCTCGTCGAGCCCCCTCCGGCCTTCCTCCCTCAGCCCTCGCCAAGTAATTCCACCGCCTCCTCAAGGACTTCCTCTCGCACGTCTTGGCGCTGCCCCCAGGCCAGCTATGGCAGCGCGACGCGGGAGCGTGCTCCCTTTTATGCTGCCCCGGGGCATGGTGACTGCTGCGTTGCCGGGTGCTGGCACTGTGACACGGGGGTGACTGGGCCCCCCCTGCGCAGCCCCGCCCGCCGGCCCTCCGCCCAGCATCCTTCCCAGGAAGGCCTTTGGGCTGCTGGCCCCGAGGCAGTCCCTGGGCCCAGGAGGCTCAGGGGGCTGTCCCTGCCCTTGCTGGCCACGCCCTGGGCACAGCTGCTGGGCGTCCCGCTAAATACATCTGGACATTCAGACTACGTCGTGAAGGCTCTTTGTCCCATCTGCATGCCTTTGGTTGTGGGGATGCCAGAGGTGAAAGCAAGGCTTTTGCTTCCCTCGGCGTGAACTGGGCAGAGACGGAGAGCACGTGCAGGATGGCCTCGCCGTTCCTGACCCATGCACCAAGGGACATTTGCTACTCCCCTGCTTATGCTGAGGTCTTCTTCTGGGAAAGAAGTCCCAAATCCTTTTCTCTTCTTGACCATCTTTTTCCTTGCACTCAAGAGCTTTTCTCCCCCCTTGGCCTTCACCCACAATACCTTTCCTGAAAGTGACGGCAGCCCTCTCAGCCTTTGCCTTGCTCCTGCTAGTCGTCTTCACCTCAGCTAGAGAGTCCGGAAGGATTGCTGCAGGTCCCTTCCAACTCAGCCCTTCTCTTCTCTTCACTTGTGTTCTATTCCCTGCACTCACGATGAGGCGAATAACAAGGAGACCACTATTTGCCTGAAATGCCAGGGGGTTTACAGCTCCAGAAACACTTTCGTGGACACAAATCAAAAAGGATACAAGTAGAAAGAGGATTTGATTTCATTTGATTTGACTTTCTTTTACTGTATTTTATTTTCTGTCTTGTTCTGTTGGTTTACGTTAGTTTAGTTTCGTTTCTTTCCTGTGATTTTATTGGATTTGATTTGATCCTATTTTCTTTGGGGTTATTTCTTATGATTTTATTTTATGTTGGTTTATCTTATTTTATTTGACCTTGCTTTACGCGTTTTTATTTTGGTTTGTTCTTTTATTATTTTATTTCATTGTATTTGATCTTATTTTGGTTTAGGCTCTTTTAGGCTATTTTGCTGAATCTCTTTCAGAGCCGAGGCTCACAAGCATGAACACAATGCGCATGTGCAGCCAGGAGCAGGCTGATGTGTTCTTTAGTTTAGTTTGAAAAAGCATCCCTTGCAGTCTGGCAAAGGAAAGCTGCAGAAAGGAGCAGCAGGAAGACAGGCCAAGCAGTCCCTCGTTTCTCAACAGTGCAGAAGAACTTGAAGAAGGAGGATGGCTACCGAGCACACACCGAAAAGCAGAAGAAGAGGAGGGGTGTGCTGCCCTGGGCTATTTTCACAAGTAGGACACGTGTCGATGACAAGCACCCCTTTTGCCTTCCAAAACTTGCTCCGCTGTGCTGCTTGGCCAGGGAGGCATGAAAAGCGCTCTCCTGCCTGCCCTGCGCTTGCATCGCATGCAGGGGGAGCTGAAAAGCTGCAGCTCCGCATGGTGCAGCAAGCCTGCAGCCCTTCCAAGCACAGGCTGTTTTGCACAAGCAAGGACACCTCGGGAAACGGAGCCAAGGCAAGAGCAGAGCTCGCTCCTGCTCCAAACCTGCAATGGGCAAAAGAGCCAGGGAGCGCCAGGGCACGAGGGGCGCCTCGCAGGTGCAAGAGCAGCGGGCAAGAACTGAGCCCAAAGGGCCCAGAGGAGCCCTGACAAGGGGCTGCGCCCAATGCTACGGAGGAGAAGAAGCAACCCCCGGGGGCCACCCTGGGCGTCCGCCCTGGGAGTCCAGAAAGCGTCCTCCCCCCGCATGCGGGGCACGAGGGCCACCTTCGTGGAGCAGGAGCAGCAGGCACCTAGCCAAAACGGCCCAAAGGAGCCCTGGCACGGGGCCGTGCTCAGTGCTGCAGAGGAAGGCAAAAAACCCCCGGGGACACTTGCTAGCCCACCGTGGGGGGAAAAAAAGCCTTCCTCCCCGCAGCTGCAGGCCACGAGAGGCCACCTTCGTGGTGCATGAGCAGCAGGCAGTAACCCAGCCAAAATGGCCCAGAGGAGCCCTGACAAGTGCTCATGCTCAATGCTGCAGAGGAAGGCAAAAAACCCCCGGGCACCAGAGCCAATCTGCCCCGGGGCAAAATGCCTTCCTGACCCCAGCGTCGCCGGCCACGGGCTATTCCCTGAGCACGTGAGCAAGACCTGCCTCCTCGGCCCGCAGGCTGCTCACGCCTCCCAGGAGATGCCCAACCCCGATTCTCCCTCCACCTGCTGCCACCTCAGGGCCTTCCCAGAGGGGCAAAACGCCCCCGGTCTGATCCATCTGGGGGGCAACGATCCTTCCGGCGCCTGGCAAGGCACCAGTGGCTGCTCCAAAGCACCGGCAGCCCCGCCAACATCTCTGCATCCCATTCCTCACGGCTGCTGACACTGGCTCCGCAAGGGATGAGGATGGTGAGCTCTGCAGTGCTCCTCAGGAAGGCATTCCCTTGCTCTTGCCACTGCTAGCCAGCTGAAAAGGCCAGCCAGCCTCACCAACCTCCAGCTGTGGGTGGTTCTTCTCGTCTCCAGCAGCCTCGTCGAGCCCCCTCCGGCCTTCCTCCCTCAGCCCTCGCCAAGTAATTCCACCGCCTCCTCAAGGACTTCCTCTCGCACGTCTTGGCGCTGCCCCCAGGCCAGCTATGGCAGCGCGACGCGGGAGCGTGCTCCCTTTTATGCTGCCCCGGGGCATGGTGACTGCTGCGTTGCCGGGTGCTGGCACTGTGACACGGGGGTGACGGGGCCCCCCCTGCGCAGCCCCGCCCGCCGGCCCTCCGCCCAGCATCCTTCCCAGGAAGGCCTTTGGGCTGCTGGCCCCGAGGCAGTCCCTGGGCCCAGGAGCCTCAGGGGGCTGTCCCTGCCCTTGCTGGCCACGCCCTGGGCACAGCTGCTGGGCGTCCTGCTAAATACATCTGGACATTCAGACTACGTCGTCAAGGCTGTTTGTCCCATCTGCATTCCTTTGGTTGTGGGGATGCCAGAGGTGAAAGCAAGGCTTTTGCTTCCCTCGGCGTGAACTGGGCAGAGACGGAGAGCACGTGCAGGATGGCCTCGCCATTCCTGACCCATGCACCAAGGGACATTTGCTACTCCCCTGCTTATGCTGAGGTCTTCTTCTGGGAAAGAAGTCCCAAATCCTTTTCTCTTCTTGACCATCTTTTTCCTTGCACTCAAGAGCTTTTCTCCCCCCTTGGCCTTCACCCACAATACCTTTCCTGAAAGTGACGGCAGCCCTCTCAGCCTTTGCCTTGCTCCTGCTAGTCGTCTTCACCTCAGCTAGAGAGTCCGGAAGGATCGCTGCAGGTCCCTTCCAACTCAGCCCTTCTCTTCTCTTCACTTGTGTTCTATTCCCTGCACTCACGATGAGGCGAATAACAAGGAGACCACTATTTGCCTGAAATGCCAGGGGGTTTACAGCTCCAGAAACACTTTCGTGGACACAAATCAAAAAGGATACAAGTAGAAAGAGGATTTGATTTCATTTGATTTGACTTTATTTTACTGTATTTTATTTTCTGTCTTGTTCTGTTGGTTTACGTTAGTTTAGTTTCGTTTCTTTCCTGTGATGTTATTGGATTTGATTTGATCCTATTTTCTTTGGGGTTATTTCTTATGATTTTATTTTATGTTGGTTTATCTTATTTTATTTGACCTTGCTTTACGCGTTTTTATTTTGGTTTGTTCTTTTATTATTTTATCATTTTATCATTTTATTTGATCTTATTTTGGTTTAGGCTCTTTTAGGCTATTTTGCTGAATCTCTTTCAGAGCCGAGGCTCACAAGCATGAACACAATGCGCATGTGCAGCCAGGAGCAGGCTGATGTGTTCTTTAGTTTAGTTTGAAAAAGCATGCCTTGCAGTCTGGCAAAGGAAAGCTGCAGAAAGGAGCAGCAGGAAGACAGGCCAAGCAGTCCCTCGTTTCTCAACAGTGCAGAAGAACTTGAAGAAGGAGGATGGCTACCGACCACACACCGAAAAGCAGAAGAAGAGGAGGGGTGTGCTGCCCTGGGCTATTTTCACAAGTAGGACACGTGTCGATGACAAGCACCCCTTTTGCCTTCCAAAACTTGCTCCGCTGTGCTGCTTGGCCAGGGAGGCATGAAAAGCGCTCTCCTGCCTGCCCTGCGCTTGCATCGCATGCAGGGAGAGCTGAAAAGCTGCAGCTCCGCATGGTGCAGCAAGCCTGCAGCCCTTCCAAGCACAGGCTGTTTTGCACAAGCAAGGACACCTTGGGAAACGCAGCCAAGGGAAGAGCAGAGCTCGCTCCTGCTCCAAACCTGCAATGGGCAAAAGAGCCAGGGAGCGCCAGGGCACGAGGGGCGCCTCGCAGGTGCAAGAGCAGAGGGGAAGAACTGAGCCCAAAGGGCCCAGAGGAGCCCTGACAAGGGGCTGCGCCCAATGCTACGGAGGAGAAGAAGCAACCCCCGGCGGCCACCCTGGGCGTCCGCCCTGGGAGTCCAGAAAGCGTCCTCCCCCCGCATGCGGGGCACGAGGGCCACCTTGGTGGAGCAGGAGCAGCAGGCACCTAGCCAAAACGGCCCAAAGGAGCCCTGGCACGGGGCCGTGCTCAGTGCTGCAGAGGAAGGCAAAAAACCCCCGGGGACACTTGCTAGCCCACCGTGGGGGGAAAAAAAGCCTTCCTCCCCGCAGCTGCAGGGCACGAGAGGCCACCTTTGTGGTGCATGAGCAGCAGGCAGTAACCCAGCCAAAATGGCCCAGAGGAGCCCTGACAAGTGCTCATGCTCAATGCTGCAGAGGAAGGCAAAAAACCCCCGGGCACCACAGCCAATCTGCCCCGGGGGAAAATTCCTTCCTGACCCCAGCGTCGCCGGCCACGGGCTATTCCCTGAGCACGTGAGCAAGACCTGCCTCCTCGGCCCGCAGGCTGCTCACGCCTCCCAGGAGATGCCCAACCCCGATTCTCCCTCCACCTGCTGCCACCTCAGGGCCTTCCCAGAGGGGCAAAACGCCCCCGGCCTGATCCATCTGGGGGACAACGATCCTTCCGGCGCCTGGCAAGGCACCAGTGGCTGCTCCAAAGCACCGGCACCCCCGCCAACATCTCTGCATCCCATTCCTCACGGCTGCTGACACTGGCTCCGCAAGGGATGAGGACGGCGAGCTCTGCAGTGCTCCTCAGGAAGGCATTCCCTTGCTCTTGCCACTGCTAGCCAGCTGAAAAGGCCAGCCAGCCTCACCAACCTCCAGCTGTTGGGGCTTCTTCTCGTCTCCAGCAGCCTCGTCGAGCCCCCTCCGGCCTTCCTCCCTCAGCCCTCGCCAAGTAATTCCACCGCCTCCTCAAGGACTTCCTCTCGCACGTCTTGGCGCTGCCCCCAGGCCAGCTATGGCAGCGCGACGCGGGAGCGTGCTCCCTTTTAGGCTGCCCCGGGGCATGGTGACTGCTGCGTTGCCGGGTGCTGGCACTGTGACACGGGGGTGACGGGGCCCCCCCTGCGCAGCCCCGCCCGCCGGCCCTCCGCCCAGCATCCTTCCCAGGAAGGCCTTTGGGCTGCTGGCCCCGAGGCAGCCCCTGGGCCCAGGAGGCTCAGGGGGCTGTCCCTGCCCTTGCTGGCCATGCCCTGGGCACAGCTGCTGGGCGTCCCGCTAAATACATCTGGACATTCAGACTACGTCGTCAAGGCTGTTTGTCCCATCTGCATTCCTTTGGTTGTGGGGATGCCAGAGGTGAAAGCAAGGCTTTTGCTTCCCTCGGCGTGAACTGGGCAGAGACGGAGAGCACGTGCAGGATGGCCTCGCCATTCCTGACCCATGCACCAAGGGACATTTGCTACTCCCCTGCTTATGGGGAGGTCTTCTTCTGGGAAAGAAGTCCCAAATCCTTTTCTCTTCTTGACCATCTTTTTCCTTGCACTCAAGAGCTTTTCTCCCCCCTTGGCCTTCACCCACAATACCTTTCCTGAAAGTGACGGCAGCCCTCTCAGCCTTTGCCTTGCTCCTGCTAGTCGTCTTCACCTCAGCTAGAGAGTCCGGAAGGATCGCTGCAGGTCCCTTCCAACTCTTCTCTTCACTTGTGTTCTATTCCCTGCACTCACGATGAGGCGAATAACAAGGAGACCACTGTTTGCCTGAAATGCCAGGGGGTTTACAGCTCCAGAAACACTTTCGAGGACACAAATCAAAAAGGATACAAGTAGAAAGAGGATTTGATTTCATTTGATTTGACTTTATTTTACTGTATTTTATTTTCTGTCTTGTTAGGTTGGTTTACGTTAGTTTAGTTTCGTTTCTTTCCTGTGATGTTATTGGATTTGATTTGATTCTATTTTCTTTGGGGTTATTTCTTATGATTTTATTTTATGTTGGTTTATCTTATTTTATTTGACCTTGCTTTACGCGTTGTTATTTTGGTTTGTTCTTTTATTATTTTATCATTTTATCATTTTATTTGATCTTATTTTGGTTTAGGCTCTTTTAGGCTATTTTGCTGAATCTCTTTCAGAGCCGAGGCTCACAAGCATTAACACAATGCGCATGGGCAGCCAGGAGCAGCCTGATGTGTCCTTTAGTTTAGTTTGAAAAAGCATCCCTTGCAGTCTGGCAAAGGAAAGCTGCAGAAAGGAGCAGCAGGAAGACAGGCCAAGCAGTCCCTCATTTCTCAACAGTGCAGAAGAACTTGAAGAAGGAGGATGGCTACCGACCACACACCGAAAAGCAGAAGAAGAGGAGGGGTGTGCTGCCCTGGGCTATTTTCACAAGTAGGACACGTGTCGATGACGAGCACCCCTTTTGCCTTCCAAAACTTGCTCCGCTGTGCTGCTTGGCCAGGGAGGCATGAAAAGCGCTCTCCTGCCTGCCCTGCGCTTGCATCGCATGCAGGGAGAGCTGAAAAGCTGCAGCTCCGCATGGTGCAGCAAGCCTGCAGCCCTTCCAAGCACAGGCTGTTTTGCACAAGCAAGGACACCTCGGGAAACGGAGCCAAGGCAAGAGCAGAGCTCGCTCCTGCTCCAAACCTGCAATGGGCAAAAGAGCCAGGGAGCGCCAGGGCACGAGGGGCGCCTCGCAGGTGCAAGAGCAGCGGGCAAGAACTGAGCCCAAAGGGCCCAGAGGAGCCCTGAGAAGGGGCTGCGCTCAATGCTACGCAGGAGAAGCAGCAACCCCCGGGGGCCACCCTGGGCGTCCGCCCCGGGAGTCTAGAAAGCGTCCTCCCCCCGCATGCGGGGCACGAGGGCCACCTTCGTGGAGCAGGAGCAGGAGCAGCAGGCACCTAGCCAAAACGGCCCAAAGGAGCCCTGGCACGGGGCCGTGCTCAGTGCTGCAGAGGAAGGCAAAAAACCCCCGGGGACACTTGCTAGCCCACCGTGGGGGGAAAAAAAGCCTTCCTCCCCGCAGCTGCAGGGCACGAGAGGCCACCTTTGTGGTGCATGAGCAGCAGGCAGTAACCCAGCCAAAATGGCCCAGAGGAGCCCTGACAAGTGCTCATGCTCAATGCTGCAGAGGAAGGCAAAAAACCCCCGGGCACCACAGCCAATCTGCCCCGGGGGAAAATGCCTTCCTGACCCCAGCGTCGCCGGCCACGGGCTATTCCCTGAGCACGTGAGCAAGACCTGCCTCCTCGGCCCGCAGGCTGCTCACGCCTCCCAGGAGATGCCCAACCCCGATTCTCCCTCCACCTGCTGCCACCTCAGGGCCTTCCCAGAGGGGCAAAACGCCCCCGGCCTGATCCATCTGGGGGACAACGATCCTTCCGGCGCCTGGCAAGGCACCAGCGGCCGCTCCAAAGCACCGGCACCCCCGCCAACATCTCTGCATCCCATTCCTCACGGCTGCTGACAGTGGCTCCGCAGGGGATGAGGATGGCGAGCTCTGCAGTGCTCCTCAGGAAGCCATTCCCTTGCTCTTGCCACTGCTAGCCAGCTGAAAACGCCAGCCAGCCTCACCAACCTCCAGCTGTTGGGGGTTCTTCTCGTCTCCAGCAGCCTCGTCGAGCTCCCTCCGGCCTTCCTCCCTCAGCCCTCGCCAAGTAATTCCACCGCCTCCTCAAGGACTTCCTCTCGCACGTCTTGGCGCTGCCCCCAGGCCAGCTATGGCAGCGCGACGCGGGAGCGTGCTCCCTTTTATGCTGCCCCGGGGCATGGTGACTGCTGCGTTGCCGGGTGCTGGCACTGTGACACGGGGGTGACGGGGCCCCCCCTGCGCAGCCCCGCCCGCCGGCCCTCCGCCCAGCATCCTTCCCAGGAAGGCCTTTGGGCTGCTGGCCCCGAGGCAGCCCCTGGGCCCAGGAGGCTCAGGGGGCTGTCCCTGCCCTTGCTGGCCATGCCCTGGGCACAGCTGCTGGGCATCCCGCTAAATACATCTGGACATTCAGACTACGTCGTCAAGGCTGTTTGTCCCATCTGCATTCCTTTGGTTGTGGGGATGCCAGAGGTGAAAGCAAGGCTTTTGCTTCCCTCGGCGTGAACTGGGCAGAGACGGAGAGCACGTGCAGGATGGCCTCGCCGTTCCTGACCCATGCACCAAGGCACATTTGCTACTCCCCTGCTTATGCTGAGGTCTTCTTCTGGGAAAGAAGTCCCAAATCCTTTTCTCTTCTTGACCATCTTTTTCCTTGCACTCAAGAGCTTTTCTCCTCCCTTGGCCTTCACCCTCCATACCTTTCCGGAAAGTGACGGCAGCCCTCTCAGCCTTTGCCTTGCTCCTGCTAGTCGTCTTCACCTCAGCTAGAGAGTCCGGAAGGATCGCTGCAGGTCCCTTCCAACTCTTCTCTTCACTTGTGTTCTATTCCCTGCACTCACGATGAGGCGAATAACAAGGAGACCACTGTTTGCCTGAAATGCCAGGGGGTTTACAGCTCCAGAAACACTTTCGAGGACACAAATCAAAAAGGATACAAGTAGAAAGAGGATTTGATTTCACTTGATTTGACTTTATTTTACTGTATTTTATTTTCTGTCTTGCTATGTTGGTTTATGTTAGTTTAGTTTCGTTTCTTTCCTGTGATGTTATTGGATTTGATTTGATTCTATTTTCTTTGGGGTTATTTCTTATGATTTTATTTTATGTTGGTTTATCTTATTTTATTGGACCTTGCTTTACGCGTTTTTATTTTGGTTTGTTCTTTTATTATTTTGTTTCATTGTATTTGGTCTTATTTTGGTTTAGGCTCTTTTAGGCTATTTTGCTGAATCTCTTTCAGAGCCGAGGCTCACAAGCATGAACACAATGCGCATGTGCAGCCAGGAGCAGGCTGATGTGTTCTTTAGTTTAGTTTGAAAAAGCATCCCTTGCAGTCTGGCAAAGGAAAGCTGCAGAAAGGAGCAGCAGGAAGACAGGCCAAGCAGTCCCTCGTTTCTCAACAGTGCAGAAGAACTTGAAGAAGGAGGATGGGGACCGACCACACCGAAAAGCAGAAGAAGAGGAGGGGTGTGCTGCCCTGGGCTATTTTCACAAGTAGGACACGTGTCGATGACAAGCACCCCTTTTGCCTTCCAAAACTTGCTCCGCTGTGCTGCTTGGCCAGGGAGGCATGAAAAGCGCTCTCCTGCCTGCCCTGCGCTTAGATCGCATGCAGGGAGAGCTGAAAAGCGGCAGCTCCGCATGGTGCAGCAAGCCTGCAGCCCTTCCAAGCACAGGCTGTTTTGCACAAGCAAGGACACCTCGGGAAACGGAGCCAAGGCAAGAGCAGAGCTCGCTCCTGCTCCAAACCTGCAATGGGCAAAAGAGCCAGGGAGCGCCAGGGCACGAGGGGCGCCTCGCAGGTGCAAGAGCAGCGGGCAAGAACTGAGCCCAAAGGGCCCAGAGGAGCCCTGACAAGGGGCTGCGCTCAATGCTACGCAGGAGAAGCAGCAACCCCCGGGGGCCACCCTGGGCGTCCGCCCCGGGAGTCTAGAAAGCGTCCTCCCCCCGCATGCGGGGCACGAGGGCCACCTTCGTGGAGCAGGAGCAGGAGCAGCAGGCACCTAGCCAAAACGGCCCAAAGGAGCCCTGGCACGGGGCCGTGCTCAGTGCTGCAGAGGAAGGCAAAAAACCCCCGGGGACACTTGCTAGCCCACCGTGGGGGGAAAAAAAGCCTTCCTCCCCGCAGCTGCAGGGCACGAGAGGCCACCTTTGTGGTGCATGAGCAGCAGGCAGTAACCCAGCCAAAATGGCCCAGAGGAGCCCTGACAAGTGCTCATGCTGAATGCTGCAGAGGAAGGCAAAAAACCCCCGGGCACCACAGCCAATCTGCCCCGGGGGAAAATGCCTTCCTGACCCCAGCGTCGCCGGCCACGGGCTATTCCCTGAGCACGTGAGCAAGACCTGCCTCCTCGGCCCGCAGGCTGCTCACGCCTCCCAGGAGATGCCCAACCCCGATTCTCCCTCCACCTGCTGCCACCTCAGGGCCTTCCCAGAGGGGCAAAACGCCCCCGGCCTGATCCATCTGGGGGACAACGATCCTTCCGGCGCCTGGCAAGGCACCAGCGGCCGCTCCAAAGCACCGGCACCCCCGCCAACATCTCTGCATCCCATTCCTCACGGCTGCTGACAGTGGCTCCGCAGGGGATGAGGATGGCGAGCTCTGCAGTGCTCCTCAGGAAGCCATTCCCTTGCTCTTGCCACTGCTAGCCAGCTGAAAACGCCAGCCAGCCTCACCAACCTCCAGCTGTTGGGGGTTCTTCTCGTCTCCAGCAGCCTCGTCGAGCTCCCTCCGGCCTTCCTCCCTCAGCCCTCGCCAAGTAATTCCACCGCCTCCTCAAGGACTTCCTCTCGCACGTCTTGGCGCTGCCCCCAGGCCAGCTATGGCAGCGCGACGCGGGAGCGTGCTCCCTTTTATGCTGCCCCGGGGCATGGTGACTGCTGCGTTGCCGGGTGCTGGCACTGTGACACGGGGGTGACGGGGCCCCCCCTGCGCAGCCCCGCCCGCCGGCCCTCCGCCCAGCATCCTTCCCAGGAAGGCCTTTGGGCTGCTGGCCCCGAGGCAGCCCCTGGGCCCAGGAGGCTCAGGGGGCTGTCCCTGCCCTTGCTGGCCATGCCCTGGGCACAGCTGCTGGGCATCCCGCTAAATACATCTGGACATTCAGACTACGTCGTCAAGGCTGTTTGTCCCATCTGCATTCCTTTGGTTGTGGGGATGCCAGAGGTGAAAGCAAGGCTTTTGCTTCCCTCGGCGTGAACTGGGCAGAGACGGAGAGCACGTGCAGGATGGCCTCGCCGTTCCTGACCCATGCACCAAGGCACATTTGCTACTCCCCTGCTTATGCTGAGGTCTTCTTCTGGGAAAGAAGTCCCAAATCCTTTTCTCTTCTTGACCATCTTTTTCCTTGCACTCAAGAGCTTTTCTCCTCCCTTGGCCTTCACCCTCCATACCTTTCCGGAAAGTGACGGCAGCCCTCTCAGCCTTTGCCTTGCTCCTGCTAGTCGTCTTCACCTCAGCTAGAGAGTCCGGAAGGATCGCTGCAGGTCCCTTCCAACTCTTCTCTTCACTTGTGTTCTATTCCCTGCACTCACGATGAGGCGAATAACAAGGAGACCACTGTTTGCCTGAAATGCCAGGGGGTTTACAGCTCCAGAAACACTTTCGAGGACACAAATCAAAAAGGATACAAGTAGAAAGAGGATTTGATTTCACTTGATTTGACTTTATTTTACTGTATTTTATTTTCTGTCTTGCTATGTTGGTTTATGTTAGTTTAGTTTCGTTTCTTTCCTGTGATGTTATTGGATTTGATTTGATTCTATTTTCTTTGGGGTTATTTCTTATGATTTTATTTTATGTTGGTTTATCTTATTTTATTGGACCTTGCTTTACGCGTTTTTATTTTGGTTTGTTCTTTTATTATTTTGTTTCATTGTATTTGGTCTTATTTTGGTTTAGGCTCTTTTAGGCTATTTTGCTGAATCTCTTTCAGAGCCGAGGCTCACAAGCATGAACACAATGCGCATGTGCAGCCAGGAGCAGGCTGATGTGTTCTTTAGTTTAGTTTGAAAAAGCATCCCTTGCAGTCTGGCAAAGGAAAGCTGCAGAAAGGAGCAGCAGGAAGACAGGCCAAGCAGTCCCTCGTTTCTCAACAGTGCAGAAGAACTTGAAGAAGGAGGATGGGGACCGACCACACCGAAAAGCAGAAGAAGAGGAGGGGTGTGCTGCCCTGGGCTATTTTCACAAGTAGGACACGTGTCGATGACAAGCACCCCTTTTGCCTTCCAAAACTTGCTCCGCTGTGCTGCTTGGCCAGGGAGGCATGAAAAGCGCTCTCCTGCCTGCCCTGCGCTTAGATCGCATGCAGGGAGAGCTGAAAAGCGGCAGCTCCGCATGGTGCAGCAAGCCTGCAGCCCTTCCAAGCACAGGCTGTTTTGCACAAGCAAGGACACCTCGGGAAACGGAGCCAAGGCAAGAGCAGAGCTCGCTCCTGCTCCAAACCTGCAATGGGCAAAAGAGCCAGGGAGCGCCAGGGCACGAGGGGCGCCTCGCAGGTGCAAGAGCAGCGGGCAAGAACTGAGCCCAAAGGGCCCAGAGGAGCCCTGACAAGGGGCTGCGCTCAATGCTACGCAGGAGAAGAAGCAACCCCCGGGGGCCACCCTGGGCGTCCGCCCCGGGAGTCTAGAAAGCGTCCTCCCCCCGCATGCGGGGCACGAGGGCCACCTTCGTGGAGCAGGAGCAGCAGGCACCTAGCCAAAACGGCCCAAAGGAGCCCTGGCAAGAGGCTGTGCTCAGTGCTGCAGAGGAAGGCAAAAAACCCCCGGGGACACTTGCTAGCCCACCGTGGGGGGAAAAAAGCCTTCCTCCCCGCAGCTGCAGGCCACGAGAGGCCACCTTCGTGGTGCATGAGCAGCAGGCAGTAACCCAGCCAAAATGGCCCAGAGGAGCCCTGACAAGTGCTCATGCTCAATGCTGCAGAGGAAGGCAAAAAACCCCCGGGCACCACAGCCACTCTGCCCCGGGGGAAAATTCCTTCCTGACCCCAGCGTCGCCGGCCATGGGCTATTCCCTGAGCACGTGAGCAAGACCTGCCTCCTCGGCCCGCAGGCTGCTCACGCCTCCCAGGAGATGCCCAACCCCGATTCTCCCTCCACCTGCTGCCACCTCAGGGCCTTCCCAGAGGGGCAAAACGCCCCCGGTCTGATCCATCTGGGGGACAATGATCCTTCCGGCGCCTGGCAAGGCACCAGCGGCTGCTCCAAAGCACCGGCACCCCCGCCAACATCTCTGCATCCCATTCCTCACGGCTGCTGACACTGGCTCCGCAGGGGATGAGGATGGCGAGCTCTGCAGTGCTCCTCAGGAAGGCATTCCCTTGCTCTTGCCACTGCTAGCCAGCTGAAAAGGCCAGCCAGCCTCACCAACCTCCAGCTGTTGGGGGTTCTTCTCGTCTCCAGCAGCCTCGTCGAGCCCCCTCCGGCCTTCCTCCCTCAGCCCTCGCCAAGTAATTCCACCGCCTCCTCAAGGACTTCCTCTCGCACGTCTTGGCGCTGCCCCCAGGCCAGCTATGGCAGCGCGACGCGGGAGCGTGCTCCCTTTTAGGCTGCCCCGGGGCATGGTGACTGCTGCGTTGCCGGGTGCTGGCACTGTGACACGGGGGTGACGGGGCCCCCCCTGCGCAGCCCCGCCCGCCAGCCCTCCGCCCAGCATCCTTCCCAGGAAGGCCTTTGGGCTGCTGGCCCCGAGGCAGCCCCTGGGCCCAGGAGGCTCAGGGGGCTGTCCCTGCCCTTGCTGGCCATGCCCTGGGCACAGCTGCTGGGCGTCCCGCTAAATACATCTGGACATTCAGACTACGTCGTCAAGGCTGTTTGTCCCATCTGCATTCCTTTGGTTGTGGGGATGCCAGAGGTGAAAGCAAGGCTTTTGCTTCCCTCGGCGTGAACTGGGCAGAGACGGAGAGCACGTGCAGGATGGCCTCGCCGTTCCTGACCCATGCACCAAGGCACATTTGCTACTCCCCTGCTTATGCTGAGGTCTTCTTCTGGGAAAGAAGTCCCAAATCCTTTTCTCTTCTTGACCATCTTTTTCCTTGCACTCAAGAGCTTTTCTCCTCCCTTGGCCTTCACCCTCCATACCTTTCCAGAAAGTGACGGCAGCCCTCTCAGCCTTTGCCTTGCTCCTGCTAGTCGTCTTCCCCTCAGCTAGAGAGTCCGGAAGGATCGCTGCAGGTCCCTTCCAACTCAGCCCTTCTCTTCTCTTCACCTCTAGTCTATTCCCTGCACTCACGATGAGGCGAATAACAAGGAGACCACTATTTGCCTGAAATGCCAGGGGGTTTACAGCTCCAGAAACACTTTCGAGGACACAAATCAAAAAGGATACAAGTAGAAACAGGATTTGATTTCATTTGATTTTACTTGATTTTACTTCATTTTATTTTCTGTCTTGTTAGGTTGGTTTATGTCAGTTTAGTTTCGTTTCTTTCCTGTGATGTTATTGGATTTGATTTGATTCTATTTTCTTTGGGGTTATTTCTTATGATTTTATTTTATGTTGGTTTATCTTATTTTATTTGACCTTGCTTTACGCGTTTTTATTTCGGTTTGTTCTTTTATTATTTTGTTTCATTGTATTTGGTCTTATTTTGGTTTAGGCTCTTTTAGGCTATTTTGCTGAATCTCTTTCAGAGCCGAGGCTCACAAGCATGAACACAATGCGCATGTGCAGCCAGGAGCAGGCTGATGTGTTCTTTAGTTTAGTTTGAAAAAGCATCCCTTGCAGTCTGGCAAAGGAAAGCTGCAGAAAGGAGCAGCAGGAAGACAGGCCAAGCAGTCCCTCGTTTCTCAACAGTGCAGAAGAACTTGAAGAAGGAGGATGGGTACCGACCACACACCGAAAAGCAGAAGAAGAGGAGGGGTGTGGTGCCCTGGGCTATTTTCACAAGTAGGACACGTGTCGATGACAAGCACCCCTTTTGCCTTCCAAAACTTGCTCCGCTGTGCTGCTTGGCCAGGGAGGCATGAAAAGCGCTCTCCTGCCTGCCCTGCGCTTGCATCGCATGCAGGGAGAGCTGAAAAGCTGCAGCTCCGCATGGTGCAGCAAGCCTGCAGCCCTTCCAAGCACAGGCTGTTTTGCACAAGCAAGGACACCTCGGGAAACGGAGCCAAGGGAAGAGCAGAGCTCGCTCCTGCTCCAAACGTGCAATGGGCAAAAGAGCCAGGGAGCGCCAGGGCACGAGGGGCGCCTCGCAGGTGCAAGAGCAGAGGGGAAGAACTGAGCCCAAAGGGCCCAGAGGAGCCCTGACAAGGGGCTGCGCCCAATGCTACGCAGGAGAAGAAGCAACCCCGGGGGGCCACCCTGGGCGTCCGCCCCGGGAGTCTAGAAAGCGTCCTCCCCCCGCATGCGGGGCACGAGGGCCACCTTCGTGGAGCAGGAGCAGCAGGCACCTAGCCAAAACGGCCCAAAGGAGCCCTGGCAAGAGGCTGTGCTCAGTGCTGCAGAGGAAGGCAAAAAACCCCCGGGGACACTTGCTAGCCCACCGTGGGGGGAAAAAAGCCTTCCTCCCCGCAGCTGCAGGCCACGAGAGGCCACCTTCGTGGTGCATGAGCAGCAGGCAGTAACCCAGCCAAAATGGCCCAGAGGAGCCCTGACAAGTGCTCATGCTCAATGCTGCAGAGGAAGGCAAAAAACCCCCGGGCACCACAGCCACTCTGCCCCGGGGGAAAATTCCTTCCTGACCCCAGCGTCGCCGGCCATGGGCTATTCCCTGAGCACGTGAGCAAGACCTGCCTCCTCGGCCCGCAGGCTGCTCACGCCTCCCAGGAGATGCCCAACCCCGATTCTCCCTCCACCTGCTGCCACCTCAGGGCCTTCCCAGAGGGGCAAAACGCCCCCGGCCTCATCCATCTGGGGGACAACGATCCTTCCGGCGCCTGGCAAGGCACCAGCGGCTGCTCCAAAGCACCGGCACCCCCGCCAACATCTCTGCATCCCATTCCTCAAGGCTGCTGACACTGGCTCCGCAGGGGATGAGGATGGCGAGCTCTGCAGTGCTCCTCAGGAAGGCATTCCCTTGCTCTTGCCACTGCTAGCCAGCTGAAAAGGCCAGCCAGCCTCACCAACCTCCAGCTGTTGGGGGTTCTTCTCGTCTCCAGCAGCCTCGTCGAGCCCCCTCCGGCCTTCCTCCCTCAGCCCTCGCCAAGTAATTCCACCGCCTCCTCAAGGACTTCCTCTCGCACGTCTTGGCGCTGCCCCCAGGCCAGCTATGGCAGCGCGACGCGGGAGCGTGCTCCCTTTTAGGCTGCCCCGGGGCATGGTGACTGCTGCGTTGCCGGGTGCTGGCACTGTGACACGGGGGTGACGGGGCCCCCCCTGCGCAGCCCCGCCCGCCGGCCCTCCGCCCAGCATCCTTCCCAGGAAGGCCTTTGGGCTGCTGGCCCCGAGGCAGCCCCTGGGCCCAGGAGGCTCAGGGGGCTGTCCCTGCCCTTGCTGGCTATGCCCTGGGCACAGCTGCTGGGCGTCCCGCTAAATACATCTGGACATTCAGACTACGTCGTCAAGGCTGTTTGTCCCATCTGCATTCCTTTGGTTGTGGGGATGCCAGAGGTGAAAGCAAGGCTTTTGCTTCCCTCGGCGTGAACTGGGCAGAGACGGAGAGCACGTGCAGGATGGCCTCGCCGTTCCTGACCCATGCACCAAGGCACATTTGCTACTCCCCTGCTTATGCTGAGGTCTTCTTCTGGGAAAGAAGTCCCAAATCCTTTTCTCTTCTTGACCATCTTTTTCCTTGCACGCAAGAGCTTTTCTCCTCCCTTGGCCTTCACCCTCCATACCTTTCCGGAAAGTGACGGCAGCCCTCTCAGCCTTTGCCTTGCTCCTGCTAGTCGTCTTCCCCTCAGCTAGAGAGTCCGGAAGGATCGCTGCAGGTCCCTTCCAACTCAGCCCTTCTCTTCTCTTCACCTCTAGTCTATTCCCTGCACTCACGATGAGGCGAATAACAAGGAGACCACTATTTGCCTGAAATGCCAGGGGGTTTACAGCTCCAGAAACACTTTCGAGGACACAAATCAAAAAGGATACAAGTAGAAACAGGATTTGATTTCATTTGATTTTACTTGATTTTACTTCATTTTATTTTCTGTCTTGTTAGGTTGGTTTATGTTAGTTTAGTTTCGTTTCTTTCCTGTGATGTTATTGGATTTGATTTGATTCTATTTTCTTTGGGGTTATTTCTTATGATTTTATTTTATGTTGGTTTATCTTATTTTATTTGACCTTGCTTTACGCGTTTTTATTTCGGTTTGTTATTTTATTATTTTGTTTCATTGTATTTGGTCTTATTTTGGTTTAGGCTCTTTTAGGCTATTTTGCTGAATCTCTTTCAGAGCCGAGGCTCACAAGCATTAACACAATGCGCATGTGCAGCCAGGAGCAGGCTGATGTGTTCTTTAGTTTAGTTTGAAAAAGCATGCCTTGCAGTCTGGCAAAGGAAAGCTGCAGAAAGGAGCAGCAGGAAGACAGGCCGAGCAGTCCCTCGTTTCTCAACAGTGCAGAAGAACTTGAAGAAGGAGGATGGGTACCGACCACACACCGAAAAGCAGAAGAAGAGGAGGGGTGTGGTGCCCTGGGCTATTTTCACAAGTAGGACACGTGTCGATGACAAGCACCCCTTTTGCCTTCCAAAACTTGCTCCGCTGTGCTGCTTGGCCAGGGAGGCATGAAAAGCGCTCTCCTGCCTGCCCTGCGCTTGCATCGCATGCAGGGAGAGCTGAAAAGCTGCAGCTCCGCATGGTGCAGCAAGCCTGCAGCCCTTCCAAGCACAGGCTGTTTTGCACAAGCAAGGACACCTCGGGAAACGGAGCCAAGGGAAGAGCAGAGCTCGCTCCTGCTCCAAACCTGCAATGGGCAAAAGAGCCAGGGAGCGCCAGGGCACGAGGGGCGCCTCGCAGGTGCAAGAGCAGAGGGGAAGAACTGAGCCCAAAGGGCCCAGAGGAGCCCTGACAAGGGGCTGCGCCCAATGCTACGCAGGAGAAGAAGCAACCCCGGGGGGCCACCCTGGGCGTCCGCCCCGGGAGTCTAGAAAGCGTCCTCCCCCCGCATGCGGGGCACGAGGGCCACCTTCGTGGAGCAGGAGCAGCAGGCACCTAGCCAAAACGGCCCAAAGGAGCCCTGGCAAGAGGCTGTGCTCAGTGCTGCAGAGGAAGGCAAAAAACCCCCGGGGACACTTGCTAGCCCACCGTGGGGGTAAAAAAGCCTTCCTCCCCGCAGCTGCAGGCCACGAGAGGCCACCTTCATGGTGCATGAGCAACAGGCAGTAACCCAGCCAAAATGGCCCAGAGGAGCCCTGACAAGTGCTCATGCTCAATGCTGCAGAGGAAGGCAAAAAACCCCCGGGCACCACAGCCACTCTGCCCCGGGGGAAAATTCCTTCCTGACCCCAGCGTCGCCGGCCATGGGCTATTCCCTCAGCACGTGAGCAAGACCTGCCTCCTCGGCCCGCAGGCTGCTCACACCTCCCAGGAGATGCCCAACCCCGATTCTCCCTCCACCTGCTGCCACCTCAGGGCCTTCCCAGAGGGGCAAAACGCCCCCGGTCTGATCCATCTGGGGGACAATGATCCTTCCGGCGCCTGGCAAGGCACCAGCGGCTGCTCCAAAGCACCGGCACCCCCGCCAACATCTCTGCATCCCATTCCTCACGGCTGCTGACACTGGCTCCGCAGGGGATGAGGATGGCGAGCTCTGCAGTGCTCCTCAGGAAGGCATTCCCTTGCTCTTGCCACTGCTAGCCAGCTGAAAAGGCCAGCCAGCCTCACCAACCTCCAGCTGTTGGGGGTTCTTCTCGTCTCCAGCAGCCTCGTCGAGCCCCCTCCGGCCTTCCTCCCTCAGCCCTCGCCAAGTAATTCCACCACCTCCTCAAGGACTTCCTCTCGCACGTCTTGGCGCTGCCCCCAGGCCAGCTATGGCAGCGCGACGCGGGACCGTGCTCCCTTTTATGCTGCCCCGGGGCATGGTGACTGCTGCGTTGCCGGGTGCTGGCACTGTGACACGGGGGTGACGGGGCCCCCCCTGCGCAGCCCCGCCCGCCGGCCCTCCGCCCAGCATCCTTCCCAGGAAGGCCTTTGGGCTGCTGGCCCCGAGGCAGCCCCTGGGCCCAGGAGGCTCAGGGGGCTGTCCCTGCCCTTGCTGGCTATGCCCTGGGCACAGCTGCTGGGCGTCCCGCTAAATACATCTGGACATTCAGACTACGTCGTCAAGGCTGTTTGTCCCATCTGCATTCCTTTGGTTGTGGGGATGCCAGAGGTGAAAGCAAGGCTTTTGCTTCCCTCGGCGTGAACTGGGCAGAGACGGAGAGCACGTGCAGGATGGCCTCGCCGTTCCTGACCCATGCACCAAGGCACATTTGCTACTCCCCTGCTTATGCTGAGGTCTTCTTCTGGGAAAGAAGTCCCAAATCCTTTTCTCTTCTTGACCATCTTTTTCCTTGCACTCAAGAGCTTTTCTCCTCCCTTGGCCTTCACCCTCCATACCTTTCCGGAAAGTGACGGCAGCCCTCTCAGCCTTTGCCTTGCTCCTGCTAGTCGTCTTCCCCTCAGCTAGAGAGTCCGGAAGGATCGCTGCAGGTCCCTTCCAACTCAGCCCTTCTCTTCTCTTCACCTCTAGTCTATTCCCTGCACTCACGATGAGGCGAATAACAAGGAGACCACTATTTGCCTGAAATGCCAGGGGGTTTACAGCTCCAGAAACACTTTCGAGGACACAAATCAAAAAGGATACAAGTAGAAACAGGATTTGATTTCATTTGATTTTACTTGATTTTACTTCATTTTATTTTCTGTCTTGTTAGGTTGGTTTATGTTAGTTTAGTTTCGTTTCTTTCCTGTGATGTTATTGGATTTGATTTGATTCTATTTTCTTTGGGGTTATTTCTTATGATTTTATTTTATGTTGGTTTATCTTATTTTATTTGACCTTGCTTTACGCGTTTTTATTTCGGTTTGTTATTTTATTATTTTGTTTCATTGTATTTGGTCTTATTTTGGTTTAGGCTCTTTTAGGCTATTTTGCTGAATCTCTTTCAGAGCCGAGGCTCACAAGCATTAACACAATGCGCATGTGCAGCCAGGAGCAGGCTGATGTGTTCTTTAGTTTAGTTTGAAAAAGCATGCCTTGCAGTCTGGCAAAGGAAAGCTGCAGAAAGGAGCAGCAGGAAGACAGGCCGAGCAGTCCCTCGTTTCTCAACAGTGCAGAAGAACTTGAAGAAGGAGGATGGGTACCGACCACACACCGAAAAGCAGAAGAAGAGGAGGGGTGTGGTGCCCTGGGCTATTTTCACAAGTAGGACACGTGTCGATGACAAGCACCCCTTTTGCCTTCCAAAACTTGCTCCGCTGTGCTGCTTGGCCAGGGAGGCATGAAAAGCGCTCTCCTGCCTGCCCTGCGCTTGCATCGCATGCAGGGAGAGCTGAAAAGCTGCAGCTCCGCATGGTGCAGCAAGCCTGCAGCCCTTCCAAGCACAGGCTGTTTTGCACAAGCAAGGACACCTCGGGAAACGGAGCCAAGGGAAGAGCAGAGCTCGCTCCTGCTCCAAACCTGCAATGGGCAAAAGAGCCAGGGAGCGCCAGGGCACGAGGGGCGCCTCGCAGGTGCAAGAGCAGAGGGGAAGAACTGAGCCCAAAGGGCCCAGAGGAGCCCTGACAAGGGGCTGCGCCCAATGCTACGCAGGAGAAGAAGCAACCCCGGGGGGCCACCCTGGGTGTCCGCCCCGGGAGTCTAGAAAGCGTCCTCCCCCCGCATGCGGGGCACGAGGGCCACCTTCGTGGAGCAGGAGCAGCAGGCACCTAGCCAAAACGGCCCAAAGGAGCCCTGGCAAGAGGCTGTGCTCAGTGCTGCAGAGGAAGGCAAAAAACCCCCGGGGACACTTGCTAGCCCACCGTGGGGGGAAAAAAGCCTTCCTCCCCGCAGCTGCAGGCCACGAGAGGCCACCTTCATGGTGCATGAGCAACAGGCAGTAACCCAGCCAAAATGGCCCAGAGGAGCCCTGACAAGTGCTCATGCTCAATGCTGCAGAGGAAGGCAAAAAACCCCCGGGCACCACAGCCACTCTGCCCCGGGGGAAAATTCCTTCCTGACCCCAGCATCGCCGGCCATGGGCTATTCCCTCAGCACGTGAGCAAGACCTGCCTCCTCGGCCCGCAGGCTGCTCATGCCTCCCAGGAGATGCCCAACCCCGATTCTCCCTCCACCTGCTGCCACCTCAGGGCCTTCCCAGAGGGGCAAAACGCCCCCGGTCTGATCCATCTGGGGGACAATGATCCTTCCGGCACCTGGCAAGGCACCAGCGGCTGCTCCAAAGCACCGGCACCCCCGCCAACATCTCTGCATCCCATTCCTCACGGCTGCTGACACTGGCTCCGCAGGGGATGAGGATGGCGAGCTCTGCAGTGCTCCTCAGGAAGGCATTCCCTTGCTCTTGCCACTGCTAGCCAGCTGAAAAGGCCAGCCAGCCTCACCAACCTCCAGCTGTTGGGGGTTCTTCTCGTCTCCAGCAGCCTCGTCGAGCCCCCTCCGGCCTTCCTCCCTCAGCCCTCGCCAAGTAATTCCACCACCTCCTCAAGGACTTCCTCTCGCACGTCTTGGCGCTGCCCCCAGGCCAGCTATGGCAGCGCGACGCGGGACCGTGCTCCCTTTTATGCTGCCCCGGGGCATGGTGACTGCTGCGTTGCCGGGTGCTGGCACTGTGACACGGGGGTGACGGGGCCCCCCCTGCGCAGCCCCGCCCGCCGGCCCTCCGCCCAGCATCCTTCCCAGGAAGGCCTTTGGGCTGCTGGCCCCGAGGCAGCCCCTGGGCCCAGGAGGCTCAGGGGGCTGTCCCTGCCCTTGCTGGCCATGCCCTGGGCACAGCTGCTGGGCGTCCCGCTAAATACATCTGGACATTCAGACTACGTCGTCAAGGCTGTTTGTCCCATCTGCATTCTTTTGGTTGTGGGGATGCCAGAGGTGAAAGCAAGGCTTTTGCTTCCCTCGGCGTGAACTGGGCAGAGACGGAGAGCACGTGCAGGATGGCCTCGCCGTTCCTGACCCATGCACCAAGGGACATTTGCTACTCCCCTGCTTATGCTGAGGTCTTCTTCTGGGAAAGAAGTCCCAAATCCTTTTCTCTTCTTGACCATCTTTTTCCTTGCACTCAAGAGCTTTTCTCCTCCCTTGGCCTTCACCCTCCATACCTTTCCGGAAAGTGACGGCAGCCCTCTCAGCCTTTGCCTTGCTCCTGCTAGTCGTCTTCCCCTCAGCTAGAGAGTCCGGAAGGATCGCTGCAGGTCCCTTCCAACTCAGCCCTTCTCTTCTCTTCACCTCTAGTCTATTCCCTGCACTCACGATGAGGCGAATAACAAGGAGACCACTATTTGCCTGAAATGCCAGGGGGTTTACAGCTCCAGAAACACTTTCGAGGACACAAATCAAAAAGGATACAAGTAGAAACAGGATTTGATTTCATTTGATTTTACTTGATTTTACTTCATTTTATTTTCTGTCTTGTTAGGTTGGTTTATGTTAGTTTAGTTTCGTTTCTTTCCTGTGATGTTATTGGATTTGATTTGATTCTATTTTCTTTGGGGTTATTTCTTATGATTTTATTTTATGTTGGTTTATCTTATTTTATTTGACCTTGCTTTACGCGTTTTTATTTCGGTTTGTTCTTTTATTATTTTGTTTCATTGTATTTGGTCTTATTTTGGTTTAGGCTCTTTTAGGCTATTTTGCTGAATCTCTTTCAGAGCCGAGGCTCACAAGCATGAACACAATGCGCATGTGCAGCCAGGAGCAGGCTGATGTGTTCTTTAGTTTAGTTTGAAAAAGCATGCCTTGCAGTCTGGCAAAGGAAAGCTGCAGAAAGGAGCAGCAGGAAGACAGGCCGAGCAGTCCCTCGTTTCTCAACAGTGCAGAAGAACTTGAAGAAGGAGGATGGGTACCGACCACACACCGAAAAGCAGAAGAAGAGGAGGGGTGTGGTGCCCTGGGCTATTTTCACAAGTAGGACACGTGTCGATGACAAGCACCCCTTTTGCCTTCCAAAACTTGCTCCGCTGTGCTGCTTGGCCAGGGAGGCATGAAAAGCGCTCTCCTGCCTGCCCTGCGCTTGCATCGCATGCAGGGAGAGCTGAAAAGCTGCAGCTCCGCATGGTGCAGCAAGCCTGCAGCCCTTCCAAGCACAGGCTGTTTTGCACAAGCAAGGACACCTCGGGAAACGGAGCCAAGGCAAGAGCAGAGCTCGCTCCTGCTCCAAACCTGCAATGGGCAAAAGAGCCAGGGAGCGCCAGGGCACGAGGGGCGCCTCGCAGGTGCAAGAGCAGAGGGGAAGAACTGAGCCCAAAGGGCCCAGAGGAGCCCTGACAAGGGGCTGCGCCCAATGCTACGCAGGAGAAGAAGCAACCCCGGGGGGCCACCCTGGGTGTCCGCCCCGGGAGTCTAGAAAGCGTCCTCCCCCCGCATGCGGGGCACGAGGGCCACCTTCGTGGAGCAGGAGCAGCAGGCACCTAGCCAAAACGGCCCAAAGGAGCCCTGGCAAGAGGCTGTGCTCAGTGCTGCAGAGGAAGGCAAAAAACCCCCGGGGACACTTGCTAGCCCACCGTGGGGGGAAAAAAGCCTTCCTCCCCGCAGCTGCAGGCCACGAGAGGCCACCTTCATGGTGCATGAGCAACAGGCAGTAACCCAGCCAAAATGGCCCAGAGGAGCCCTGACAAGTGCTCATGCTCAATGCTGCAGAGGAAGGCAAAAAACCCCCGGGCACCACAGCCACTCTGCCCCGGGGGAAAATTCCTTCCTGACCCCAGCATCGCCGGCCATGGGCTATTCCCTCAGCACGTGAGCAAGACCTGCCTCCTCGGCCCGCAGGCTGCTCACACCTCCCAGGAGATGCCCAACCCCGATTCTCCCTCCACCTGCTGCCACCTCAGGGCCTTCCCAGAGGGGCAAAACGCCCCCGGTCTGATCCATCTGGGGGACAATGATCCTTCCGGCACCTGGCAAGGCACCAGCGGCTGCTCCAAAGCACCGGCACCCCCGCCAACATCTCTGCATCCCATTCCTCACGGCTGCTGACACTGGCTCCGCAGGGGATGAGGATGGCGAGCTCTGCAGTGCTCCTCAGGAAGGCATTCCCTTGCTCTTGCCACTGCTAGCCAGCTGAAAAGGCCAGCCAGCCTCACCAACCTCCAGCTGTTGGGGGTTCTTCTCGTCTCCAGCAGCCTCGTCGAGCCCCCTCCGGCCTTCCTCCCTCAGCCCTCGCCAAGTAATTCCACCACCTCCTCAAGGACTTCCTCTCGCACGTCTTGGCGCTGCCCCCAGGCCAGCTATGGCAGCGCGACGCGGGACCGTGCTCCCTTTTAGGCTGCCCCGGGGCATGGTGACTGCTGCGTTGCCGGGTGCTGGCACTGTGACACGGGGGTGACGGGGCCCCCCCTGCGCAGCCCCGCCCGCCGGCCCTCCGCCCAGCATCCTTCCCAGGAAGGCCTTTGGGCTGCTGGCCCCGAGGCAGCCCCTGGGCCCAGGAGGCTCAGGGGGCTGTCCCTGCCCTTGCTGGCCATGCCCTGGGCACAGCTGCTGGGCGTCCCGCTAAATACATCTGGACATTCAGACTACGTCGTCAAGGCTGTTTGTCCCATCTGCATTCTTTTGGTTGTGGGGATGCCAGAGGTGAAAGCAAGGCTTTTGCTTCCCTCGGCGTGAACTGGGCAGAGACGGAGAGCACGTGCAGGATGGCCTCGCCGTTCCTGACCCATGCACCAAGGCACATTTGCTACTCCCCTGCTTATGCTGAGGTCTTCTTCTGGGAAAGAAGTCCCAAATCCTTTTCTCTTCTTGACCATCTTTTTCCTTGCACTCAAGAGCTTTTCTCCTCCCTTGGCCTTCACCCTCCATACCTTTCCGGAAAGTGACGGCAGCCCTCTCAGCCTTTGCCTTGCTCCTGCTAGTCGTCTTCACCTCAGCTAGAGAGTCCGGAAGGATTGCTGCAGGTCCCTCCCAACTCTTCTCTTCACTTGTGTTCTATTCCCTGCACTCACGATGAGGCGAATAACAAGGAGACCACTGTTTGCCTGAAATGCCAGGGGGTTTACAGCTCCAGAAACACTTTCGAGGACACAAATCAAAAAGGATACAAGTAGAAAGAGGATTTGATTTCACTTGATTTGACTTTATTTTAGTTTATTTTATTTTCTGTCTTGCTATGTTGGTTTATGTTAGTTTAGTTTCGTTTCTTTCCTGTGATGTTATTGGATTTGATTTGATTCTATTTTCTTTGGGGTTATTTCTTATGATTTTATTTTATGTTGGTTTATCTTATTTTATTTGACCTTGCTTTACGCGTTTTTATTTCGGTTTGTTCTTTTATTATTTTGTTTCATTGTATTTGGTCTTATTTTGGTTTAGGCTCTTTTAGGCTATTTTGCTGAATCTCTTTCAGAGCCGAGGCTCACAAGCATGAACACAATGCGCATGTGCAGCCAGGAGCAGGCTGATGTGTTCTTTAGTTTAGTTTGAAAAAGCATGCCTTGCAGTCTGGCAAAGGAAAGCTGCAGAAAGGAGCAGCAGGAAGACAGGCCGAGCAGTCCCTCGTTTCTCAACAGTGCAGAAGAACTTGAAGAAGGAGGATGGGTACCGACCACACACCGAAAAGCAGAAGAAGAGGAGGGGTGTGGTGCCCTGGGCTATTTTCACAAGTAGGACACGTGTCGATGACAAGCACCCCTTTTGCCTTCCAAAACTTGCTCCGCTGTGCTGCTTGGCCAGGGAGGCATGAAAAGCGCTCTCCTGCCTGCCCTGCGCTTGCATCGCATGCAGGGAGAGCTGAAAAGCTGCAGCTCCGCATGGTGCAGCAAGCCTGCAGCCCTTCCAAGCACAGGCTGTTTTGCACAAGCAAGGACACCTCGGGAAACGGAGCCAAGGGAAGAGCAGAGCTCGCTCCTGCTCCAAACCTGCAATGGGCAAAAGAGCCAGGGAGCGCCAGGGCACGAGGGGCGCCTCGCAGGTGCAAGAGCAGAGGGGAAGAACTGAGCCCAAAGGGCCCAGAGGAGCCCTGACAAGGGGCTGCGCCCAATGCTACGCAGGAGAAGAAGCAACCCCGGGGGGCCACCCTGGGTGTCCGCCCCGGGAGTCTAGAAAGCGTCCTCCCCCCGCATGCGGGGCACGAGGGCCACCTTCGTGGAGCAGGAGCAGCAGGCACCTAGCCAAAACGGCCCAAAGGAGCCCTGGCAAGAGGCTGTGCTCAGTGCTGCAGAGGAAGGCAAAAAACCCCCGGGGACACTTGCTAGCCCACCGTGGGGGGAAAAAAGCCTTCCTCCCCGCAGCTGCAGGCCACGAGAGGCCACCTTCATGGTGCATGAGCAACAGGCAGTAACCCAGCCAAAATGGCCCAGAGGAGCCCTGACAAGTGCTCATGCTGAATGCTGCAGAGGAAGGCAAAAAACCCCCGGGCACCACAGCCACTCTGCCCCGGGGGAAAATTCCTTCCTGACCCCAGCATCGCCGGCCATGGGCTATTCCCTCAGCACGTGAGCAAGACCTGCCTCCTCGGCCCGCAGGCTGCTCACACCTCCCAGGAGATGCCCAACCCCGATTCTCCCTCCACCTGCTGCCACCTCAGGGCCTTCCCAGAGGGGCAAAACGCCCCCGGTCTGATCCATCTGGGGGACAATGATCCTTCCGGCACCTGGCAAGGCACCAGCGGCTGCTCCAAAGCACCGGCACCCCCGCCAACATCTCTGCATCCCATTCCTCACGGCTGCTGACACTGGCTCCGCAGGGGATGAGGATGGCGAGCTCTGCAGTGCTCCTCAGGAAGGCATTCCCTTGCTCTTGCCACTGCTAGCCAGCTGAAAAGGCCAGCCAGCCTCACCAACCTCCAGCTGTTGGGGGTTCTTCTCGTCTCCAGCAGCCTCGTCGAGCCCCCTCCGGCCTTCCTCCCTCAGCCCTCGCCAAGTAATTCCACCACCTCCTCAAGGACTTCCTCTCGCACGTCTTGGCGCTGCCCCCAGGCCAGCTATGGCAGCGCGACGCGGGACCGTGCTCCCTTTTATGCTGCCCCGGGGCATGGTGACTGCTGCGTTGCCGGGTGCTGGCACTGTGACACGGGGGTGACGGGGCCCCCCCTGCGCAGCCCCGCCCGCCGGCCCTCCGCCCAGCATCCTTCCCAGGAAGGCCTTTGGGCTGCTGGCCCCGAGGCAGCCCCTGGGCCCAGGAGGCTCAGGGGGCTGTCCCTGCCCTTGCTGGCCATGCCCTGGGCACAGCTGCTGGGCGTCCCGCTAAATACATCTGGACATTCAGACTACGTCGTCAAGGCTGTTTGTCCCATCTGCATTCTTTTGGTTGTGGGGATGCCAGAGGTGAAAGCAAGGCTTTTGCTTCCCTCGGCGTGAACTGGGCAGAGACGGAGAGCACGTGCAGGATGGCCTCGCCGTTCCTGACCCATGCACCAAGGGACATTTGCTACTCCCCTGCTTATGCTGAGGTCTTCTTCTGGGAAAGAAGTCCCAAATCCTTTTCTCTTCTTGACCATCTTTTTCCTTGCACTCAAGAGCTTTTCTCCTCCCTTGGCCTTCACCCTCCATACCTTTCCGGAAAGTGACGGCAGCCCTCTCAGCCTTTGCCTTGCTCCTGCTAGTCGTCTTCCCCTCAGCTAGAGAGTCCGGAAGGATCGCTGCAGGTCCCTTCCAACTCAGCCCTTCTCTTCTCTTCACCTCTAGTCTATTCCCTGCACTCACGATGAGGCGAATAACAAGGAGACCACTATTTGCCTGAAATGCCAGGGGGTTTACAGCTCCAGAAACACTTTCGAGGACACAAATCAAAAAGGATACAAGTAGAAACAGGATTTGATTTCATTTGATTTTACTTGATTTTACTTCATTTTATTTTCTGTCTTGTTAGGTTGGTTTATGTTAGTTTAGTTTCGTTTCTTTCCTGTGATGTTATTGGATTTGATTTGATTCTATTTTCTTTGGGGTTATTTCTTATGATTTTATTTTATGTTGGTTTATCTTATTTTATTTGACCTTGCTTTACGCGTTTTTATTTCGGTTTGTTCTTTTATTATTTTGTTTCATTGTATTTGGTCTTATTTTGGTTTAGGCTCTTTTAGGCTATTTTGCTGAATCTCTTTCAGAGCCGAGGCTCACAAGCATGAACACAATGCGCATGTGCAGCCAGGAGCAGGCTGATGTGTTCTTTAGTTTAGTTTGAAAAAGCATGCCTTGCAGTCTGGCAAAGGAAAGCTGCAGAAAGGAGCAGCAGGAAGACAGGCCGAGCAGTCCCTCGTTTCTCAACAGTGCAGAAGAACTTGAAGAAGGAGGATGGGTACCGACCACACACCGAAAAGCAGAAGAAGAGGAGGGGTGTGGTGCCCTGGGCTATTTTCACAAGTAGGACACGTGTCGATGACAAGCACCCCTTTTGCCTTCCAAAACTTGCTCCGCTGTGCTGCTTGGCCAGGGAGGCATGAAAAGCGCTCTCCTGCCTGCCCTGCGCTTGCATCGCATGCAGGGAGAGCTGAAAAGCTGCAGCTCCGCATGGTGCAGCAAGCCTGCAGCCCTTCCAAGCACAGGCTGTTTTGCACAAGCAAGGACACCTCGGGAAACGGAGCCAAGGGAAGAGCAGAGCTCGCTCCTGCTCCAAACCTGCAATGGGCAAAAGAGCCAGGGAGCGCCAGGGCACGAGGGGCGCCTCGCAGGTGCAAGAGCAGAGGGGAAGAACTGAGCCCAAAGGGCCCAGAGGAGCCCTGACAAGGGGCTGCGCCCAATGCTACGCAGGAGAAGAAGCAACCCCGGGGGGCCACCCTGGGTGTCCGCCCCGGGAGTCTAGAAAGCGTCCTCCCCCCGCATGCGGGGCACGAGGGCCACCTTCGTGGAGCAGGAGCAGCAGGCACCTAGCCAAAACGGCCCAAAGGAGCCCTGGCAAGAGGCTGTGCTCAGTGCTGCAGAGGAAGGCAAAAAACCCCCGGGGACACTTGCTAGCCCACCGTGGGGGGAAAAAAGCCTTCCTCCCCGCAGCTGCAGGCCACGAGAGGCCACCTTCATGGTGCATGAGCAACAGGCAGTAACCCAGCCAAAATGGCCCAGAGGAGCCCTGACAAGTGCTCATGCTCAATGCTGCAGAGGAAGGCAAAAAACCCCCGGGCACCACAGCCACTCTGCCCCGGGGGAAAATTCCTTCCTGACCCCAGCATCGCCGGCCATGGGCTATTCCCTCAGCACGTGAGCAAGACCTGCCTCCTCGGCCCGCAGGCTGCTCACACCTCCCAGGAGATGCCCAACCCCGATTCTCCCTCCACCTGCTGCCACCTCAGGGCCTTCCCAGAGGGGCAAAACGCCCCCGGTCTGATCCATCTGGGGGACAATGATCCTTCCGGCACCTGGCAAGGCACCAGCGGCTGCTCCAAAGCACCGGCACCCCCGCCAACATCTCTGCATCCCATTCCTCACGGCTGCTGACACTGGCTCCGCAGGGGATGAGGATGGCGAGCTCTGCAGTGCTCCTCAGGAAGGCATTCCCTTGCTCTTGCCACTGCTAGCCAGCTGAAAAGGCCAGCCAGCCTCACCAACCTCCAGCTGTTGGGGGTTCTTCTCGTCTCCAGCAGCCTCGTCGAGCCCCCTCCGGCCTTCCTCCCTCAGCCCTCGCCAAGTAATTCCACCACCTCCTCAAGGACTTCCTCTCGCACGTCTTGGCGCTGCCCCCAGGCCAGCTATGGCAGCGCGACGCGGGAGCGTGCTCCCTTTTATGCTGCCCCGGGGCATGGTGACTGCTGCGTTGCCGGGTGCTGGCACTGTGACACGGGGGTGACGGGGCCCCCCCTGCGCAGCCCCGCCCGCCGGCCCTCCGCCCAGCATCCTTCCCAGGAAGGCCTTTGGGCTGCTGGCCCCGAGGCAGCCCCTGGGCCCAGGAGGCTCAGGGGGCTGTCCCTGCCCTTGCTGGCCATGCCCTGGGCACAGCTGCTGGGCGTCCCGCTAAATACATCTGGACATTCAGACTACGTCGTCAAGGCTGTTTGTCCCATCTGCATTCTTTTGGTTGTGGGGATGCCAGAGGTGAAAGCAAGGCTTTTGCTTCCCTCGGCGTGAACTGGGCAGAGACGGAGAGCACGTGCAGGATGGCCTCGCCGTTCCTGACCCATGCACCAAGGGACATTTGCTACTCCCCTGCTTATGCTGAGGTCTTCTTCTGGGAAAGAAGTCCCAAATCCTTTTCTCTTCTTGACCATCTTTTTCCTTGCACTCAAGAGCTTTTCTCCTCCCTTGGCCTTCACCCTCCATACCTTTCCGGAAAGTGACGGCAGCCCTCTCAGCCTTTGCCTTGCTCCTGCTAGTCGTCTTCCCCTCAGCTAGAGAGTCCGGAAGGATCGCTGCAGGTCCCTTCCAACTCAGCCCTTCTCTTCTCTTCACCTCTAGTCTATTCCCTGCACTCACGATGAGGCGAATAACAAGGAGACCACTATTTGCCTGAAATGCCAGGGGGTTTACAGCTCCAGAAACACTTTCGAGGACACAAATCAAAAAGGATACAAGTAGAAACAGGATTTGATTTCATTTGATTTTACTTGATTTTACTTCATTTTATTTTCTGTCTTGTTAGGTTGGTTTATGTTAGTTTAGTTTCGTTTCTTTCCTGTGATGTTATTGGATTTGATTTGATTCTATTTTCTTTGGGGTTATTTCTTATGATTTTATTTTATGTTGGTTTATCTTATTTTATTTGACCTTGCTTTACGCGTTTTTATTTCGGTTTGTTCTTTTATTATTTTGTTTCATTGTATTTGGTCTTATTTTGGTTTAGGCTCTTTTAGGCTATTTTGCTGAATCTCTTTCAGAGCCGAGGCTCACAAGCATGAACACAATGCGCATGTGCAGCCAGGAGCAGGCTGATGTGTTCTTTAGTTTAGTTTGAAAAAGCATGCCTTGCAGTCTGGCAAAGGAAAGCTGCAGAAAGGAGCAGCAGGAAGACAGGCCGAGCAGTCCCTCGTTTCTCAACAGTGCAGAAGAACTTGAAGAAGGAGGATGGGTACCGACCACACACCGAAAAGCAGAAGAAGAGGAGGGGTGTGGTGCCCTGGGCTATTTTCACAAGTAGGACACGTGTCGATGACAAGCACCCCTTTTGCCTTCCAAAACTTGCTCCGCTGTGCTGCTTGGCCAGGGAGGCATGAAAAGCGCTCTCCTGCCTGCCCTGCGCTTGCATCGCATGCAGGGAGAGCTGAAAAGCTGCAGCTCCGCATGGTGCAGCAAGCCTGCAGCCCTTCCAAGCACAGGCTGTTTTGCACAAGCAAGGACACCTCGGGAAACGGAGCCAAGGGAAGAGCAGAGCTCGCTCCTGCTCCAAACCTGCAATGGGCAAAAGAGCCAGGGAGCGCCAGGGCACGAGGGGCGCCTCGCAGGTGCAAGAGCAGAGGGGAAGAACTGAGCCCAAAGGGCCCAGAGGAGCCCTGACAAGGGGCTGCGCCCAATGCTACGCAGGAGAAGAAGCAACCCCGGGGGGCCACCCTGGGTGTCCGCCCCGGGAGTCTAGAAAGCGTCCTCCCCCCGCATGCGGGGCACGAGGGCCACCTTCGTGGAGCAGGAGCAGCAGGCACCTAGCCAAAACGGCCCAAAGGAGCCCTGGCAAGAGGCTGTGCTCAGTGCTGCAGAGGAAGGCAAAAAACCCCCGGGGACACTTGCTAGCCCACCGTGGGGGTAAAAAAGCCTTCCTCCCCGCAGCTGCAGGCCACGAGAGGCCACCTTCATGGTGCATGAGCAACAGGCAGTAACCCAGCCAAAATGGCCCAGAGGAGCCCTGACAAGTGCTCATGCTCAATGCTGCAGAGGAAGGCAAAAAACCCCCGGGCACCACAGCCACTCTGCCCCGGGGGAAAATTCCTTCCTGACCCCAGCATCGCCGGCCATGGGCTATTCCCTCAGCACGTGAGCAAGACCTGCCTCCTCGGCCCGCAGGCTGCTCACACCTCCCAGGAGATGCCCAACCCCGATTCTCCCTCCACCTGCTGCCACCTCAGGGCCTTCCCAGAGGGGCAAAACGCCCCCGGTCTGATCCATCTGGGGGACAATGATCCTTCCGGCACCTGGCAAGGCACCAGCGGCTGCTCCAAAGCACCGGCACCCCCGCCAACATCTCTGCATCCCATTCCTCACGGCTGCTGACACTGGCTCCGCAGGGGATGAGGATGGCGAGCTCTGCAGTGCTCCTCAGGAAGGCATTCCCTTGCTCTTGCCACTGCTAGCCAGCTGAAAAGGCCAGCCAGCCTCACCAACCTCCAGCTGTTGGGGGTTCTTCTCGTCTCCAGCAGCCTCGTCGAGCCCCCTCCGGCCTTCCTCCCTCAGCCCTCGCCAAGTAATTCCACCACCTCCTCAAGGACTTCCTCTCGCACGTCTTGGCGCTGCCCCCAGGCCAGCTATGGCAGCGCGACGCGGGAGCGTGCTCCCTTTTATGCTGCCCCGGGGCATGGTGACTGCTGCGTTGCCGGGTGCTGGCACTGTGACACGGGGGTGACGGGGCCCCCCCTGCGCAGCCCCGCCCGCCGGCCCTCCGCCCAGCATCCTTCCCAGGAAGGCCTTTGGGCTGCTGGCCCCGAGGCAGCCCCTGGGCCCAGGAGGCTCAGGGGGCTGTCCCTGCCCTTGCTGGCTATGCCCTGGGCACAGCTGCTGGGCGTCCCGCTAAATACATCTGGACATTCAGACTACGTCGTCAAGGCTGTTTGTCCCATCTGCATTCCTTTGGTTGTGGGGATGCCAGAGGTGAAAGCAAGGCTTTTGCTTCCCTCGGCGTGAACTGGGCAGAGACGGAGAGCACGTGCAGGATGGCCTCGCCGTTCCTGACCCATGCACCAAGGCACATTTGCTACTCCCCTGCTTATGCTGAGGTCTTCTTCTGGGAAAGAAGTCCCAAATCCTTTTCTCTTCTTGACCATCTTTTTCCTTGCACTCAAGAGCTTTTCTCCTCCCTTGGCCTTCACCCTCCATACCTTTCCGGAAAGTGACGGCAGCCCTCTCAGCCTTTGCCTTGCTCCTGCTAGTCGTCTTCCCCTCAGCTAGAGAGTCCGGAAGGATCGCTGCAGGTCCCTTCCAACTCAGCCCTTCTCTTCTCTTCACCTCTAGTCTATTCCCTGCACTCACGATGAGGCGAATAACAAGGAGACCACTATTTGCCTGAAATGCCAGGGGGTTTACAGCTCCAGAAACACTTTCGAGGACACAAATCAAAAAGGATACAAGGAGAAAGAGGATTTGATTTCATTTGATTTGACTTTCTTTTACTGTATTTTATTTTCTGTCTTGCTCTGTTGGTTTATGTTAGTTTAGTTTCGTTTCTTTCCTGTGATGTTATTGGATTTGATTTGATTCTATTTTCTTTGGGGTTATTTCTTATGATTTTATTTTATGTTGGTTTATCTTATTTTATTTGACCTTGCTTTACGCGTTTTTATTTCGGTTTGTTCTTTTATTATTTTGTTTCATTGTATTTGGTCTTATTTTGGTTTAGGCTCTTTTAGGCTATTTTGCTGAATCTCTTTCAGAGCCGAGGCTCACAAGCATGAACACAATGCGCATGTGCAGCCAGGAGCAGGCTGATGTGTTCTTTAGTTTAGTTTGAAAAAGCATGCCTTGCAGTCTGGCAAAGGAAAGCTGCAGAAAGGAGCAGCAGGAAGACAGGCCGAGCAGTCCCTCGTTTCTCAACAGTGCAGAAGAACTTGAAGAAGGAGGATGGGTACCGACCACACACCGAAAAGCAGAAGAAGAGGAGGGGTGTGGTGCCCTGGGCTATTTTCACAAGTAGGACACGTGTCGATGACAAGCACCCCTTTTGCCTTCCAAAACTTGCTCCGCTGTGCTGCTTGGCCAGGGAGGCATGAAAAGCGCTCTCCTGCCTGCCCTGCGCTTGCATCGCATGCAGGGAGAGCTGAAAAGCTGCAGCTCCGCATGGTGCAGCAAGCCTGCAGCCCTTCCAAGCACAGGCTGTTTTGCACAAGCAAGGACACCTCGGGAAACGGAGCCAAGGGAAGAGCAGAGCTCGCTCCTGCTCCAAACCTGCAATGGGCAAAAGAGCCAGGGAGCGCCAGGGCACGAGGGGCGCCTCGCAGGTGCAAGAGCAGAGGGGAAGAACTGAGCCCAAAGGGCCCAGAGGAGCCCTGACAAGGGGCTGCGCCCAATGCTACGCAGGAGAAGAAGCAACCCCGGGGGGCCACCCTGGGCGTCCGCCCCGGGAGTCTAGAAAGCGTCCTCCCCCCGCATGCGGGGCACGAGGGCCACCTTCGTGGAGCAGGAGCAGCAGGCACCTAGCCAAAACGGCCCAAAGGAGCCCTGGCAAGAGGCTGTGCTCAGTGCTGCAGAGGAAGGCAAAAAACCCCCGGGGACACTTGCTAGCCCACCGTGGGGGTAAAAAAGCCTTCCTCCCCGCAGCTGCAGGCCACGAGAGGCCACCTTCGTGGTGCATGAGCAGCAGGCAGTAACCCAGCCAAAATGGCCCAGAGGAGCCCTGACAAGTGCTCATGCTGAATGCTGCAGAGGAAGGCAAAAAACTCCCGGGCACCACAGCCACTCTGCCCCGGGGGAAAATTCCTTCCTGACCCCAGCGTCGCCGGCCATGGGCTATTCCCTCAGCACGTGAGCAAGACCTGCCTCCTTGGCCCGCAGGCTGCTCATGCCTCCCAGGAGATGCCCAACCCCAATTCTCCCTCCACCTGCTGCCACCTCAGGGCCTTCCCAGAGGGGCAAAACGCCCCCGGCCTCATCCATCTGGGGGACAACGATCCTTCCGGCGCCTGGCAAGGCACCAGTGGCTGCTCCAAAGCACCGGCACCCCCGCCAACATCTCTGCATCCCATTCCTCACGGCTGCTGACACTGGCTCCGCAGGGGATGAGGATGGCGAGCTCTGCAGTGCTCCTCAGGAAGGCATTCCCTTGCTCTTGCCACTGCTAGCCAGCTGAAAAGGCCAGCCAGCCTCACCAACCTCCAGCTGTTGGGGGTTCTTCTCGTCTCCAGCAGCCTCGTCGAGCTCCCTCCGGCCTTCCTCCCTCAGCCCTCGCCAAGTAATTCCACCGCCTCCTCAAGGACTTCCTCTCGCACGTCTTGGCGCTGCCCCCAGGCCAGCTATGGCAGCGCGACGCGGGAGCGTGCTCCCTTTTATGCTGCCCCGGGGCATGGTGACTGCTGCGTTGCCGGGTGCTGGCACTGTGACACGGGGGTGACGGGGCCCCCCCTGCGCAGCCCCGCCCGCCGGCCCTCCGCCCAGCATCCTTCCCAGGAAGGCCTTTGGGCTGCTGGCCCCGAGGCAGCCCCTGGGCCCAGGAGGCTCAGGGGGCTGTCCCTGCCCTTGCTGGCCATGCCCTGGGCACAGCTGCTGGGCGTCCCGCTAAATACATCTGGACATTCAGACTACGTCGTCAAGGCTGTTTGTCCCATCTGCATTCCTTTGGTTGTGGGGATGCCAGAGGTGAAAGCAAGGCTTTTGCTTCCCTCGGCGTGAACTGGGCAGAGACGGAGAGCACGTGCAGGATGGCCTCGCCGTTCCTGACCCATGCACCAAGGCACATTTGCTACTCCCCTGCTTATGCTGAGGTCTTCTTCTGGGAAAGAAGTCCCAAATCCTTTTCTCTTCTTGACCATCTTTTTCCTTGCACTCAAGAGCTTTTCTCCTCCCTTGGCCTTCACCCTCAATACCTTTCCGGAAAGTGACGGCAGCCCTCTCAGCCTTTGCCTTGCTCCTGCTAGTCGTCTTCACCTCAGCTAGAGAGTCCGGAAGGATCGCTGCAGGTCCCTTCCAACTCAGCCCTTCTCTTCTCTTCACCTCTAGTCTATTCCCTGCACTCACGATGAGGCGAATAACAAGGAGACCACTATTTGCCTGAAATGCCAGGGGGTTTACAGCTCCAGAAACACTTTCGAGGACACAAATCAAAAAGGATACAAGTAGAAACAGGATTTGATTTCATTTGATTTTACTTGATTTTACTTCATTTTATTTTCTGTCTTGTTAGGTTGGTTTATGTTAGTTTAGTTTCGTTTCTTTCCTGTGATGTTATTGGATTTGATTTGATTCTATTTTCTTTGGGGTTATTTCTTATGATTTTATTTTATGTTGGTTTATCTTATTTTATTTGACCTTGCTTTACGCGTTTTTATTTCGGTTTGTTCTTTTATTATTTTGTTTCATTGTATTTGGTCTTATTTTGGTTTAGGCTCTTTTAGGCTATTTTGCTGAATCTCTTTCAGAGCCGAGGCTCACAAGCATGAACACAATGCGCATGTGCAGCCAGGAGCAGGCTGATGTGTTCTTTAGTTTAGTTTGAAAAAGCATGCCTTGCAGTCTGGCAAAGGAAAGCTGCAGAAAGGAGCAGCAGGAAGACAGGCCGAGCAGTCCCTCGTTTCTCAACAGTGCAGAAGAACTTGAAGAAGGAGGATGGGTACCGACCACACACCGAAAAGCAGAAGAAGAGGAGGGGTGTGGTGCCCTGGGCTATTTTCACAAGTAGGACACGTGTCGATGACAAGCACCCCTTTTGCCTTCCAAAACTTGCTCCGCTGTGCTGCTTGGCCAGGGAGGCATGAAAAGCGCTCTCCTGCCTGCCCTGCGCTTGCATCGCATGCAGGGAGAGCTGAAAAGCTGCAGCTCCGCATGGTGCAGCAAGCCTGCAGCCCTTCCAAGCACAGGCTGTTTTGCACAAGCAAGGACACCTCGGGAAACGGAGCCAAGGGAAGAGCAGAGCTCGCTCCTGCTCCAAACGTGCAATGGGCAAAAGAGCCAGGGAGCGCCAGGGCACGAGGGGCGCCTCGCAGGTGCAAGAGCAGAGGGGAAGAACTGAGCCCAAAGGGCCCAGAGGAGCCCTGACAAGGGGCTGCGCCCAATGCTACGCAGGAGAAGAAGCAACCCCGGGGGGCCACCCTGGGCGTCCGCCCCGGGAGTCTAGAAAGCGTCCTCCCCCCGCATGCGGGGCACGAGGGCCACCTTCGTGGAGCAGGAGCAGCAGGCACCTAGCCAAAACGGCCCAAAGGAGCCCTGGCAAGAGGCTGTGCTCAGTGCTGCAGAGGAAGGCAAAAAACCCCCGGGGACACTTGCTAGCCCACCGTGGGGGTAAAAAAGCCTTCCTCCCCGCAGCTGCAGGCCACGAGAGGCCACCTTCGTGGTGCATGAGCAGCAGGCAGTAACCCAGCCAAAATGGCCCAGAGGAGCCCTGACAAGTGCTCATGCTGAATGCTGCAGAGGAAGGCAAAAAACTCCCGGGCACCACAGCCACTCTGCCCCGGGGGAAAATTCCTTCCTGACCCCAGCGTCGCCGGCCATGGGCTATTCCCTCAGCACGTGAGCAAGACCTGCCTCCTTGGCCCGCAGGCTGCTCATGCCTCCCAGGAGATGCCCAACCCCAATTCTCCCTCCACCTGCTGCCACCTCAGGGCCTTCCCAGAGGGGCAAAACGCCCCCGGCCTCATCCATCTGGGGGACAACGATCCTTCCGGCGCCTGGCAAGGCACCAGTGGCTGCTCCAAAGCACCGGCACCCCCGCCAACATCTCTGCATCCCATTCCTCACGGCTGCTGACACTGGCTCCGCAGGGGATGAGGATGGCGAGCTCTGCAGTGCTCCTCAGGAAGGCATTCCCTTGCTCTTGCCACTGCTAGCCAGCTGAAAAGGCCAGCCAGCCTCACCAACCTCCAGCTGTTGGGGGTTCTTCTCGTCTCCAGCAGCCTCGTCGAGCTCCCTCCGGCCTTCCTCCCTCAGCCCTCGCCAAGTAATTCCACCGCCTCCTCAAGGACTTCCTCTCGCACGTCTTGGCGCTGCCCCCAGGCCAGCTATGGCAGCGCGACGCGGGAGCGTGCTCCCTTTTATGCTGCCCCGGGGCATGGTGACTGCTGCGTTGCCGGGTGCTGGCACTGTGACACGGGGGTGACGGGGCCCCCCCTGCGCAGCCCCGCCCGCCGGCCCTCCGCCCAGCATCCTTCCCAGGAAGGCCTTTGGGCTGCTGGCCCCGAGGCAGCCCCTGGGCCCAGGAGGCTCAGGGGGCTGTCCCTGCCCTTGCTGGCCATGCCCTGGGCACAGCTGCTGGGCGTCCCGCTAAATACATCTGGACATTCAGACTACGTCGTCAAGGCTGTTTGTCCCATCTGCATTCCTTTGGTTGTGGGGATGCCAGAGGTGAAAGCAAGGCTTTTGCTTCCCTCGGCGTGAACTGGGCAGAGACGGAGAGCACGTGCAGGATGGCCTCGCCGTTCCTGACCCATGCACCAAGGCACATTTGCTACTCCCCTGCTTATGCTGAGGTCTTCTTCTGGGAAAGAAGTCCCAAATCCTTTTCTCTTCTTGACCATCTTTTTCCTTGCACTCAAGAGCTTTTCTCCTCCCTTGGCCTTCACCCTCAATACCTTTCCGGAAAGTGACGGCAGCCCTCTCAGCCTTTGCCTTGCTCCTGCTAGTCGTCTTCACCTCAGCTAGAGAGTCCGGAAGGATCGCTGCAGGTCCCTTCCAACTCAGCCCTTCTCTTCTCTTCACCTCTAGTCTATTCCCTGCACTCACGATGAGGCGAATAACAAGGAGACCACTATTTGCCTGAAATGCCAGGGGGTTTACAGCTCCAGAAACACTTTCGAGGACACAAATCAAAAAGGATACAAGTAGAAACAGGATTTGATTTCATTTGATTTTACTTGATTTTACTTCATTTTATTTTCTGTCTTGTTAGGTTGGTTTATGTTAGTTTAGTTTCGTTTCTTTCCTGTGATGTTATTGGATTTGATTTGATTCTATTTTCTTTGGGGTTATTTCTTATGATTTTATTTTATGTTGGTTTATCTTATTTTATTTGACCTTGCTTTACGCGTTTTTATTTCGGTTTGTTCTTTTATTATTTTGTTTCATTGTATTTGGTCTTATTTTGGTTTAGGCTCTTTTAGGCTATTTTGCTGAATCTCTTTCAGAGCCGAGGCTCACAAGCATGAACACAATGCGCATGTGCAGCCAGGAGCAGGCTGATGTGTTCTTTAGTTTAGTTTGAAAAAGCATGCCTTGCAGTCTGGCAAAGGAAAGCTGCAGAAAGGAGCAGCAGGAAGACAGGCCGAGCAGTCCCTCGTTTCTCAACAGTGCAGAAGAACTTGAAGAAGGAGGATGGGTACCGACCACACACCGAAAAGCAGAAGAAGAGGAGGGGTGTGCTGCCCTGGGCTATTTTCACAAGTAGGACACGTGTCGATGACAAGCACCCCTTTTGCCTTCCAAAACTTGCTCCGCTGTGCTGCTTGGCCAGGGAGGCATGAAAAGCGCTCTCCTGCCTGCCCTGCGCTTGCATCGCATGCAGGGAGAGCTGAAAAGCTGCAGCTCCGCATGGTGCAGCAAGCCTGCAGCCCTTCCAAGCACAGGCTGTTTTGCACAAGCAAGGACACCTCGGGAAACGGAGCCAAGGCAAGAGCAGAGCTCGCTCCTGCTCCAAACGTGCAATGGGCAAAAGAGCCAGGGAGCGCCAGGGCACGAGGGGCGCCTCGCAGGTGCAAGAGCAGAGGGGAAGAACTGAGCCCAAAGGGCCCAGAGGAGCCCTGACAAGGGGCTGCGCCCAATGCTACGCAGGAGAAGAAGCAACCCCGGGGGGCCACCCTGGGCGTCCGCCCCGGGAGTCTAGAAAGCGTCCTCCCCCCGCATGCGGGGCACGAGGGCCAGCTCCGTGGAGCAGGAGCAGCAGGCATCTAGCCAAAACGGCCCAAAGGAGCCCTGGCAAGAGGCTGTGCTCAGTGCTGCAGAGGAAGGCAAAAAACCCCCGGGGACACTTGCTAGCCCACCGTGGGGGTAAAAAAGCCTTCCTCCCCGCAGCTGCAGGCCACGAGAGGCCACCTTCGTGGTGCATGAGCAACAGGCAGTAACCCAGCCAAAATGGCCCAGAGGAGCCCTGACAAGTGCTCATGCTCAATGCTGCAGAGGAAGGCAAAAAACCCCCGGGCACCACAGCCACTCTGCCCCGGGGGAAAATTCCTTCCTGACCCCAGCATCGCCGGCCATGGGCTATTCCCTCAGCACGTGAGCAAGACCTGCCTCCTCGGCCCGCAGGCTGCTCACACCTCCCAGGAGATGCCCAACCCCGATTCTCCCTCCACCTGCTGCCACCTCAGGGCCTTCCCAGAGGGGCAAAACGCCCCCGGTCTGATCCATCTGGGGGACAATGATCCTTCCGGCACCTGGCAAGGCACCAGCGGCTGCTCCAAAGCACCGGCACCCCCGCCAACATCTCTGCATCCCATTCCTCACGGCTGCTGACAGTGGCTCCGCAGGGGATGAGGATGGCGAGCTCTGCAGTGCTCCTCAGGAAGGCATTCCCTTGCTCTTGCCACTGCTAGCCAGCTGAAAAGGCCAGCCAGCCTCACCAACCTCCAGCTGTTGGGGGTTCTTCTCGTCTCCAGCAGCCTCGTCGAGCTCCCTCCGGCCTTCCTCCCTCAGCCCTCGCCAAGTAATTCCACCGCCTCCTCAAGGACTTCCTCTCGCACGTCTTGGCGCTGCCCCCAGGCCAGCTATGGCAGCGCGACGCGGGACCGTGCTCCCTTTTAGGCTGCCCCGGGGCATGGTGACTGCTGCGTTGCCGGGTGCTGGCACTGTGACACGGGGGTGACGGGGCCCCCCCTGCGCAGCCCCGCCCGCCGGCCCTCCGCCCAGCATCCTTCCCAGGAAGGCCTTTGGGCTGCTGGCCCCGAGGCAGCCCCTGGGCCCAGGAGGCTCAGGGGGCTGTCCCTGCCCTTGCTGGCCATGCCCTGGGCACAGCTGCTGGGCGTCCCGCTAAATACATCTGGACATTCAGACTACGTCGTCAAGGCTGTTTGTCCCATCTGCATTCTTTTGGTTGTGGGGATGCCAGAGGTGAAAGCAAGGCTTTTGCTTCCCTCGGCGTGAACTGGGCAGAGACGGAGAGCACGTGCAGGATGGCCTCGCCGTTCCTGACCCATGCACCAAGGCACATTTGCTACTCCCCTGCTTATGGGGAGGTCTTCTTCTGGGAAAGAAGTCCCAAATCCTTTTCTCTTCTTGACCATCTTTTTCCTTGCACTCAAGAGCTTTTCTCCTCCCTTGGCCTTCACCCTCCATACCTTTCCGGAAAGTGACGGCAGCCCTCTCAGCCTTTGCCTTGCTCCTGCTAGTCGTCTTCACCTCAGCTAGAGAGTCCGGAAGGATCGCTGCAGGTCCCTTCCAACTCAGCCCTTCTCTTCTCTTCACCTCTAGTCTATTCCCTGCACTCACGATGAGGCGAATAACAAGGAGACCACTATTTGCCTGAAATGCCAGGGGGTTTACAGCTCCAGAAACACTTTCGAGGACACAAATCAAAAAGGATACAAGTAGAAACAGGATTTGATTTCATTTGATTTTACTTGATTTTACTTCATTTTATTTTCTGTCTTGTTAGGTTGGTTTATGTTAGTTTAGTTTCGTTTCTTTCCTGTGATGTTATTGGATTTGATTTGATTCTATTTTCTTTGGGGTTATTTCTTATGATTTTATTTTATGTTGGTTTATCTTATTTTATTTGACCTTGCTTTACGCGTTTTTATTTCGGTTTGTTCTTTTATTATTTTGTTTCATTGTATTTGGTCTTATTTTGGTTTAGGCTCTTTTAGGCTATTTTGCTGAATCTCTTTCAGAGCCGAGGCTCACAAGCATGAACACAATGCGCATGTGCAGCCAGGAGCAGGCTGATGTGTTCTTTAGTTTAGTTTGAAAAAGCATGCCTTGCAGTCTGGCAAAGGAAAGCTGCAGAAAGGAGCAGCAGGAAGACAGGCCGAGCAGTCCCTCGTTTCTCAACAGTGCAGAAGAACTTGAAGAAGGAGGATGGGTACCGACCACACACCGAAAAGCAGAAGAAGAGGAGGGGTGTGGTGCCCTGGGCTATTTTCACAAGTAGGACACGTGTCGATGACAAGCACCCCTTTTGCCTTCCAAAACTTGCTCCGCTGTGCTGCTTGGCCAGGGAGGCATGAAAAGCGCTCTCCTGCCTGCCCTGCGCTTAGATCGCATGCAGGGAGAGCTGAAAAGCTGCAGCTCCGCATGGTGCAGCAAGCCTGCAGCCCTTCCAAGCACAGGCTGTTTTGCACAAGCAAGGACACCTCGGGAAACGGAGCCAAGGCAAGAGCAGAGCTCGCTCCTGCTCCAAACCTGCAATGGGCAAAAGAGCCAGGGAGCGCCAGGGCACGAGGGGCGCCTCGCAGGTGCAAGAGCAGAGGGGAAGAACTGAGCCCAAAGGGCCCAGAGGAGCCCTGACAAGGGGCTGCGCCCAATGCTACGCAGGAGAAGAAGCAACCCCGGGGGGCCACCCTGGGCGTCCGCCCCGGGAGTCTAGAAAGCGTCCTCCCCCCGCATGCGGGGCACGAGGGCCACCTTCGTGGAGCAGGAGCAGCAGGCACCTAGCCAAAACGGCCCAAAGGAGCCCTGGCAAGAGGCTGTGCTCAGTGCTGCAGAGGAAGGCAAAAAACCCCCGGGGACACTTGCTAGCCCACCGTGGGGGTAAAAAAGCCTTCCTCCCCGCAGCTGCAGGCCACGAGAGGCCACCTTCGTGGTGCATGAGCAGCAGGCAGTAACCCAGCCAAAATGGCCCAGAGGAGCCCTGACAAGTGCTCATGCTGAATGCTGCAGAGGAAGGCAAAAAACTCCCGGGCACCACAGCCAATCTGCCCCGGGGGAAAATTCCTTCCTGACCCCAGCATCGCCGGCCATGGGCTATTCCCTCAGCACGTGAGCAAGACCTGCCTCCTTGGCCCGCAGGCTGCTCATGCCTCCCAGGAGATGCCCAACCCCAATTCTCCCTCCACCTGCTGCCACCTCAGGGCCTTCCCAGAGGGGCAAAACGCCCCCGGCCTCATCCATCTGGGGGACAACGATCCTTCCGGCGCCTGGCAAGGCACCAGCGGCTGCTCCAAAGCACCGGCACCCCCGCCAACATCTCTGCATCCCATTCCTCACGGCTGCTGACACTGGCTCCGCAGGGGATGAGGATGGCGAGCTCTGCAGTGCTCCTCAGGAAGGCATTCCCTTGCTCTTGCCACTGCTAGCCAGCTGAAAAGGCCAGCCAGCCTCACCAACCTCCAGCTGTTGGGGGTTCTTCTCGTCTCCAGCAGCCTCGTCGAGCTCCCTCCGGCCTTCCTCCCTCAGCCCTCGCCAAGTAATTCCACCGCCTCCTCAAGGACTTCCTCTCGCACGTCTTGGCGCTGCCCCCAGGCCAGCTATGGCAGCGCGACGCGGGAGCGTGCTCCCTTTTATGCTGCCCCGGGGCATGGTGACTGCTGCGTTGCCGGGTGCTGGCACTGTGACACGGGGGTGACGGGGCCCCCCCTGCGCAGCCCCGCCCGCCGGCCCTCCGCCCAGCATCCTTCCCAGGAAGGCCTTTGGGCTGCTGGCCCCGAGGCAGCCCCTGGGCCCAGGAGGCTCAGGGGGCTGTCCCTGCCCTTGCTGGCCATGCCCTGGGCACAGCTGCTGGGCGTCCCGCTAAATACATCTGGACATTCAGACTACGTCGTCAAGGCTGTTTGTCCCATCTGCATTCCTTTGGTTGTGGGGATGCCAGAGGTGAAAGCAAGGCTTTTGCTTCCCTCGGCGTGAACTGGGCAGAGACGGAGAGCACGTGCAGGATGGCCTCGCCGTTCCTGACCCATGCACCAAGGCACATTTGCTACTCCCCTGCTTATGCTGAGGTCTTCTTCTGGGAAAGAAGTCCCAAATCCTTTTCTCTTCTTGACCATCTTTTTCCTTGCACTCAAGAGCTTTTCTCCTCCCTTGGCCTTCACCCTCCATACCTTTCCGGAAAGTGACGGCAGCCCTCTCAGCCTTTGCCTTGCTCCTGCTAGTCGTCTTCACCTCAGCTAGAGAGTCCGGAAGGATTGCTGCAGGTCCCTCCCAACTCTTCTCTTCACTTGTGTTCTATTCCCTGCACTCACGATGAGGCGAATAACAAGGAGACCACTGTTTGCCTGAAATGCCAGGGGGTTTACAGCTCCAGAAACACTTTCGAGGACACAAATCAAAAAGGATACAAGTAGAAAGAGGATTTGATTTCACTTGATTTGACTTTATTTTAGTTTATTTTATTTTCTGTCTTGCTATGTTGGTTTATGTTAGTTTAGTTTCGTTTCTTTCCTGTGATGTTATTGGATTTGATTTGATTCTATTTTCTTTGGGGTTATTTCTTATGATTTTATTTTATGTTGGTTTATCTTATTTTATTTGACCTTGCTTTACGCGTTTTTATTTTGGTTTGTTCTTTTATTATTTTGTTTCATTGTATTTGGTCTTATTTTGGTTTAGGCTCTTTTAGGCTATTTTGCTGAATCTCTTTCAGAGCCGAGGCTCACAAGCATGAACACAATGCGCATGTGCAGCCAGGAGCAGGCTGATGTGTTCTTTAGTTTAGTTTGAAAAAGCATCCCTTGCAGTCTGGCAAAGGAAAGCTGCAGAAAGGAGCAGCAGGAAGACAGGCCAAGCAGTCCCTCGTTTCTCAACAGTGCAGAAGAACTTGAAGAAGGAGGATGGGTACCGACCACACACCGAAAAGCAGCAGAAGAGGAGGGGTGTGGTGCCCTGGGCTATTTTCACAAGTAGGACACGTGTCGATGACAAGCACCCCTTTTGCCTTCCAAAACTTGCTCCGCTGTGCTGCTTGGCCAGGGAGGCATGAAAAGCGCTCTCCTGCCTGCCCTGCGCTTAGATCGCATGCAGGGAGAGCTGAAAAGCGGCAGCTCCGCATGGTGCAGCAAGCCTGCAGCCCTTCCAAGCACAGGCTGTTTTGCACAAGCAAGGACACCTCGGGAAACGGAGCCAAGGCAAGAGCAGAGCTCGCTCCTGCTCCAAACCTGCAATGGGCAAAAGAGCCAGGGAGCGCCAGGGCATGAGGGGCGCCTCGCAGGTGCAAGAGCAGCAAGCAAGAACTGAGCCCAAAGGGCCCAGAGGAGCCCTGACAAGGGGCTGCGCTCAATGCTACGGAGGAGAAGAAGCAACCCCCGGGGGCCACCCTGGGCGTCCGCCCCGGGAGTCTAGAAAGCGTCCTCCCCCCGCATGCGGGGCACGAGGGCCACCTTCGTGGAGCAGGAGCAGCAGGCACCTAGCCAAAACGGCCCAAAGGAGCCCTGGCACGGGGCCGTGCTCAGTGCTGCAGAGGAAGGCAAAAAACCCCCGGGGACACTTGCTAGCCCACCGTGGGGGTAAAAAAGCCTTCCTCCCCGCAGCTGCAGGCCACGAGAGGCCACCTTCGTGGTGCATGAGCAGCAGGCAGTAACCCAGCCAAAATGGCCCAGAGGAGCCCTGACAAGTGCTCATGCTCAATGCTGCAGAGGAAGGCAAAAAACCCCCGGGCACCAGAGCCACTCTGCCCCGGGGGAAAATTCCTTCCTGACCCCAGCATCGCCGGCCATGGGCTATTCCCTCAGCACGTGAGCAAGACCTGCCTCCTCGGCCCGCAGGCTGCTCACGCCTCCCAGGAGATGCCCAACCCCGATTCTCCCTCCACCTGCTGCCACCTCAGGGCCTTCCCAGAGGGGCAAAACGCCCCCGGTCTGATCCATCTGGGGGACAATGATCCTTCCGGCACCTGGCAAGGCACCAGCGGCTGCTCCAAAGCACCGGCACCCCCGCCAACATCTCTGCATCCCATTCCTCACGGCTGCTGACACTGGCTCCGCAGGGGATGAGGATGGCGAGCTCTGCAGTGCTCCTCAGGAAGGCATTCCCTTGCTCTTGCCACTGCTAGCCAGCTGAAAAGGCCAGCCAGCCTCACCAACCTCCAGCTGTTGGGGGTTCTTCTCGTCTCCAGCAGCCTCGTCGAGCTCCCTCCGGCCTTCCTCCCTCAGCCCTCGCCAAGTAATTCCACCGCCTCCTCAAGGACTTCCTCTCGCACGTCTTGGCGCTGCCCCCAGGCCAGCTATGGCAGCGCGACGCGGGAGCGTGCTCCCTTTTAGGCTGCCCCGGGGCATGGTGACTGCTGCGTTGCCGGGTGCTGGCACTGTGACACGGGGGTGACGGGGCCCCCCCTGCGCAGCCCCGCCCGCCGGCCCTCCGCCCAGCATCCTTCCCAGGAAGGCCTTTGGGCTGCTGGCCCCGAGGCAGCCCCTGGGCCCAGGAGGCTCAGGGGGCTGTCCCTGCCCTTGCTGGCCATGCCCTGGGCACAGCTGCTGGGCGTCCCGCTAAATACATCTGGACATTCAGACTACGTCGTCAAGGCTGTTTGTCCCATCTGCATTCTTTTGGTTGTGGGGATGCCAGAGGTGAAAGCAAGGCTTTTGCTTCCCTCGGCGTGAACTGGGCAGAGACGGAGAGCACGTGCAGGATGGCCTCGCCGTTCCTGACCCATGCACCAAGGGACATTTGCTACTCCCCTGCTTATGCTGAGGTCTTCTTCTGGGAAAGAAGTCCCAAATCCTTTTCTCTTCTTGACCATCTTTTTCCTTGCACTCAAGAGCTTTTCTCCTCCCTTGGCCTTCACCCTCCATACCTTTCCGGAAAGTGACGGCAGCCCTCTCAGCCTTTGCCTTGCTCCTGCTAGTCGTCTTCACCTCAGCTAGAGAGTCCGGAAGGATCGCTGCAGGTCCCTTCCAACTCAGCCCTTCTCTTCTCTTCACCTCTAGTCTATTCCCTGCACTCACGATGAGGCGAATAACAAGGAGACCACTATTTGCCTGAAATGCCAGGGGGTTTACAGCTCCAGAAACACTTTCGAGGACACAAATCAAAAAGGATACAAGTAGAAACAGGATTTGATTTCATTTGATTTTACTTGATTTTACTTCATTTTATTTTCTGTCTTGTTAGGTTGGTTTATGTTAGTTTAGTTTCGTTTCTTTCCTGTGATGTTATTGGATTTGATTTGATTCTATTTTCTTTGGGGTTATTTCTTATGATTTTATTTTATGTTGGTTTATCTTATTTTATTTGACCTTGCTTTACGCGTTTTTATTTCGGTTTGTTCTTTTATTATTTTGTTTCATTGTATTTGGTCTTATTTTGGTTTAGGCTCTTTTAGGCTATTTTGCTGAATCTCTTTCAGAGCCGAGGCTCACAAGCATGAACACAATGCGCATGTGCAGCCAGGAGCAGGCTGATGTGTTCTTTAGTTTAGTTTGAAAAAGCATGCCTTGCAGTCTGGCAAAGGAAAGCTGCAGAAAGGAGCAGCAGGAAGACAGGCCGAGCAGTCCCTCGTTTCTCAACAGTGCAGAAGAACTTGAAGAAGGAGGATGGGTACCGACCACACACCGAAAAGCAGAAGAAGAGGAGGGGTGTGGTGCCCTGGGCTATTTTCACAAGTAGGACACGTGTCGATGACAAGCACCCCTTTTGCCTTCCAAAACTTGCTCCGCTGTGCTGCTTGGCCAGGGAGGCATGAAAAGCGCTCTCCTGCCTGCCCTGCGCTTGCATCGCATGCAGGGAGAGCTGAAAAGCTGCAGCTCCGCATGGTGCAGCAAGCCTGCAGCCCTTCCAAGCACAGGCTGTTTTGCACAAGCAAGGACACCTCGGGAAACGGAGCCAAGGCAAGAGCAGAGCTCGCTCCTGCTCCAAACCTGCAATGGGCAAAAGAGCCAGGGAGCGCCAGGGCACGAGGGGCGCCTCGCAGGTGCAAGAGCAGAGGGGAAGAACTGAGCCCAAAGGGCCCAGAGGAGCCCTGACAAGGGGCTGCGCCCAATGCTACGCAGGAGAAGAAGCAACCCCCGGGGGGCCACCCTGGGCGTCCGCCCCGGGAGTCTAGAAAGCGTCCTCCCCCCGCATGCGGGGCACGAGGGCCACCTTCGTGGAGCAGGAGCAGCAGGCACCTAGCCAAAACGGCCCAAAGGAGCCCTGGCAAGAGGCTGTGCTCAGTGCTGCAGAGGAAGGCAAAAAACCCCCGGGGACACTTGCTAGCCCACCGTGGGGGTAAAAAAGCCTTCCTCCCCGCAGCTGCAGGCCACGAGAGGCCACCTTCGTGGTGCATGAGCAGCAGGCAGTAACCCAGCCAAAATGGCCCAGAGGAGCCCTGACAAGTGCTCATGCTGAATGCTGCAGAGGAAGGCAAAAAACTCCCGGGCACCACAGCCAATCTGCCCCGGGGGAAAATTCCTTCCTGACCCCAGCATCGCCGGCCATGGGCTATTCCCTGAGCACGTGAGCAAGACCTGCCTCCTCGGCCCGCAGGCTGCTCACGCCTCCCAGGAGATGCCCAACCCCAATTCTCCCTCCACCTGCTGCCACCTCAGGGCCTTCCCAGAGGGGCAAAACGCCCCCGGCCTCATCCATCTGGGGGACAACGATCCTTCCGGCGCCTGGCAAGGCACCAGTGGCTGCTCCAAAGCACCGGCACCCCCGCCAACATCTCTGCATCCCATTCCTCACGGCTGCTGACACTGGCTCCGCAGGGGATGAGGATGGCGAGCTCTGCAGTGCTCCTCAGGAAGGCATTCCCTTGCTCTTGCCACTGCTAGCCAGCTGAAAAGGCCAGCCAGCCTCACCAACCTCCAGCTGTTGGGGGTTCTTCTCGTCTCCAGCAGCCTCGTCGAGCTCCCTCCGGCCTTCCTCCCTCAGCCCTCGCCAAGTAATTCCACCGCCTCCTCAAGGACTTCCTCTCGCACGTCTTGGCGCTGCCCCCAGGCCAGCTATGGCAGCGCGACGCGGGAGCGTGCTCCCTTTTATGCTGCCCCGGGGCATGGTGACTGCTGCGTTGCCGGGTGCTGGCACTGTGACACGGGGGTGACGGGGCCCCCCCTGCGCAGCCCCGCCCGCCGGCCCTCCGCCCAGCATCCTTCCCAGGAAGGCCTTTGGGCTGCTGGCCCCGAGGCACTCCCTGGGCCCAGGAGGCTCAGGGGGCTGTCCCTGCCCTTGCTGGCCATGCCCTGGGCACAGCTGCTGGGCGTCCCGCTAAATACATCTGGACATTCAGACTACGTCGTCAAGGCTGTTTGTCCCATCTGCATTCCTTTGGTTGTGGGGATGCCAGAGGTGAAAGCAAGGCTTTTGCTTCCCTCGGCGTGAACTGGGCAGAGACGGAGAGCACGTGCAGGATGGCCTCGCCGTTCCTGACCCATGCACCAAGGCACATTTGCTACTCCCCTGCTTATGCTGAGGTCTTCTTCTGGGAAAGAAGTCCCAAATCCTTTTCTCTTCTTGACCATCTTTTTCCTTGCACTCAAGAGCTTTTCTCCTCCCTTGGCCTTCACCCTCCATACCTTTCCGGAAAGTGACGGCAGCCCTCTCAGCCTTTGCCTTGCTCCTGCTAGTCGTCTTCACCTCAGCTAGAGAGTCCGGAAGGATTGCTGCAGGTCCCTCCCAACTCTTCTCTTCACTTGTGTTCTATTCCCTGCACTCACGATGAGGCGAATAACAAGGAGACCACTATTTGCCTGAAATGCCAGGGGGTTTACAGCTCCAGAAACACTTTCGAGGACACAAATCAAAAAGGATACAAGTAGAAAGAGGATTTGATTTCATTTGATTTTACTTGATTTTACTTCATTTTATTTTCTGTCTTGCTATGTTGGTTTATGTTAGTTTAGTTTCGTTTCTTTCCTGTGATGTTATTGGATTTGATTTGATTCTATTTTCTTTGGGGTTATTTCTTATGATTTTACTTTATGTTGGTTTATCTTATTTTATTTGACCTTGCTTTACGCGTTTTTATTTCGGTTTGTTCTTTTATTATTTTGTTTCATTGTATTTGGTCTTATTTTGGTTTAGGCTCTTTTAGGCTATTTTGCTGAATCTCTTTCAGAGCCGAGGCTCACAAGCATGAACACAATGCGCATGTGCAGCCAGGAGCAGGCTGATGTGTTCTTTAGTTTAGTTTGAAAAAGCATGCCTTGCAGTCTGGCAAAGGAAAGCTGCAGAAAGGAGCAGCAGGAAGACAGGCCAAGCAGTCCCTCGTTTCTCAACAGTGCAGAAGAACTTGAAGAAGGAGGATGGGGACCGACCACACACCGAAAAGCAGAAGAAGAGGAGGGGTGTGCTGCCCTGGGCTATTTTCACAAGTAGGACACGTGTCGATGACAAGCACCCCTTTTGCCTTCCAAAACTTGCTCCGCTGTGCTGCTTGGCCAGGGAGGCATGAAAAGCGCTCTCCTGCCTGCCCTGCGCTTGCATCGCATGCAGGGAGAGCTGAAAAGCTGCAGCTCCGCATGGTGCAGCAAGCCTGCAGCCCTTCCAAGCACAGGCTGTTTTGCACAAGCAAGGACACCTCGGGAAACGCAGCCAAGGGAAGAGCAGAGCTCGCTCCTGCTCCAAACCTGCAATGGGCAAAAGAGCCAGGGAGCGCCAGGGCACGAGGGGCGCCTCGCAGGTGCAAGAGCAGCGGGCAAGAACTGAGCCCAAAGGGCCCAGAGGAGCCCTGACAAGGGGCTGCGCCCAATGCTACGCAGGAGAAGAAGCAACCCCGGGGGGCCACCCTGGGCGTCCGCCCCGGGAGTCTAGAAAGCGTCCTCCCCCCGCATGCGGGGCACGAGGGCCACCTTCGTGGAGCAGGAGCAGCAGGCACCTAGCCAAAACGGCCCAAAGGAGCCCTGGCAAGAGGCTGTGCTCAGTGCTGCAGAGGAAGGCAAAAAACCCCCGGGGACACTTGCTAGCCCACCGTGGGGGGAAAAAAGCCTTCCTCCCCGCAGCTGCAGGCCACGAGAGGCCACCTTCGTGGTGCATGAGCAGCAGGCAGTAACCCAGCCAAAATGGCCCAGAGGAGCCCTGACAAGTGCTCATGCTGAATGCTGCAGAGGAAGGCAAAAAACTCCCGGGCACCACAGCCAATCTGCCCCGGGGGAAAATTCCTTCCTGACCCCAGCATCGCCGGCCATGGGCTATTCCCTCAGCACGTGAGCAAGACCTGCCTCCTTGGCCCGCAGGCTGCTCATGCCTCCCAGGAGATGCCCAACCCCAATTCTCCCTCCACCTGCTGCCACCTCAGGGCCTTCCCAGAGGGGCAAAACGCCCCCGGCCTCATCCATCTGGGGGACAACGATCCTTCCGGCGCCTGGCAAGGCACCAGTGGCTGCTCCAAAGCACCGGCACCCCCGCCAACATCTCTGCATCCCATTCCTCACGGCTGCTGACACTGGCTCCGCAGGGGATGAGGATGGCGAGCTCTGCAGTGCTCCTCAGGAAGGCATTCCCTTGCTCTTGCCACTGCTAGCCAGCTGAAAAGGCCAGCCAGCCTCACCAACCTCCAGCTGTTGGGGGTTCTTCTCGTCTCCAGCAGCCTCGTCGAGCTCCCTCCGGCCTTCCTCCCTCAGCCCTCGCCAAGTAATTCCACCGCCTCCTCAAGGACTTCCTCTCGCACGTCTTGGCGCTGCCCCCAGGCCAGCTATGGCAGCGCGACGCGGGAGCGTGCTCCCTTTTAGGCTGCCCCGGGGCATGGTGACTGCTGCGTTGCCGGGTGCTGGCACTGTGACACGGGGGTGACGGGGCCCCCCCTGCGCAGCCCCGCCCGCCGGCCCTCCGCCCAGCATCCTTCCCAGGAAGGCCTTTGGGCTGCTGGCCCCGAGGCAGCCCCTGGGCCCAGGAGGCTCAGGGGGCTGTCCCTGCCCTTGCTGGCCATGCCCTGGGCACAGCTGCTGGGCGTCCCGCTAAATACATCTGGACATTCAGACTACGTCGTCAAGGCTGTTTGTCCCATCTGCATTCCTTTGGTTGTGGGGATGCCAGAGGTGAAAGCAAGGCTTTTGCTTCCCTCGGCGTGAACTGGGCAGAGACGGAGAGCACGTGCAGGATGGCCTCGCCGTTCCTGACCCATGCACCAAGGGACATTTGCTACTCCCCTGCTTATGCTGAGGTCTTCTTCTGGGAAAGAAGTCCCAAATCCTTTTCTCTTCTTGACCATCTTTTTCCTTGCACTCAAGAGCTTTTCTCCTCCCTTGGCCTTCACCCTCCATACCTTTCCGGAAAGTGACGGCAGCCCTCTCAGCCTTTGCCTTGCTCCTGCTAGTCGTCTTCCCCTCAGCTAGAGAGTCCGGAAGGATCGCTGCAGGTCCCTTCCAACTCAGCCCTTCTCTTCTCTTCACCTCTAGTCTATTCCCTGCACTCACGATGAGGCGAATAACAAGGAGACCACTATTTGCCTGAAATGCCAGGGGGTTTACAGCTCCAGAAACACTTTCGAGGACACAAATCAAAAAGGATACAAGTAGAAACAGGATTTGATTTCATTTGATTTTACTTGATTTTACTTCATTTTATTTTCTGTCTTGTTAGGTTGGTTTATGTTAGTTTAGTTTCGTTTCTTTCCTGTGATGTTATTGGATTTGATTTGATTCTATTTTCTTTGGGGTTATTTCTTATGATTTTATTTTATGTTGGTTTATCTTATTTTATTTGACCTTGCTTTACGCGTTTTTATTTCGGTTTGTTCTTTTATTATTTTGTTTCATTGTATTTGGTCTTATTTTGGTTTAGGCTCTTTTAGGCTATTTTGCTGAATCTCTTTCAGAGCCGAGGCTCACAAGCATGAACACAATGCGCATGTGCAGCCAGGAGCAGGCTGATGTGTTCTTTAGTTTAGTTTGAAAAAGCATCCCTTGCAGTCTGGCAAAGGAAAGCTGCAGAAAGGAGCAGCAGGAAGACAGGCCAAGCAGTCCCTCGTTTCTCAACAGTGCAGAAGAACTTGAAGAAGGAGGATGGGTACCGACCACACACCGAAAAGCAGAAGAAGAGGAGGGGTGTGGTGCCCTGGGCTATTTTCACAAGTAGGACACGTGTCGATGACAAGCACCCCTTTTGCCTTCCAAAACTTGCTCCGCTGTGCTGCTTGGCCAGGGAGGCATGAAAAGCGCTCTCCTGCCTGCCCTGCGCTTGCATCGCATGCAGGGAGAGCTGAAAAGCTGCAGCTCCCCATGGTGCAGCAAGCCTGCAGCCCTTCCAAGCACAGGCTGTTTTGCACAAGCAAGGACACCTCGGGAAACGCAGCCAAGGGAAGAGCAGAGCTCGCTCCTGCTCCAAACCTGCAATGGGCAAAAGAGCCAGGGAGCGCCAGGGCACGAGGGGCGCCTCGCAGGTGCAAGAGCAGCGGGCAAGAACTGAGCCCAAAGGGCCCAGAGGAGCCCTGACAAGGGGCTGCGCCCAATGCTACGCAGGAGAAGAAGCAACCCCGGGGGGCCACCCTGGGCGTCCGCCCCGGGAGTCTAGAAAGCGTCCTCCCCCCGCATGCGGGGCACGAGGGCCACCTTCGTGGAGCAGGAGCAGCAGGCACCTAGCCAAAACGGCCCAAAGGAGCCCTGGCAAGAGGCTGTGCTCAGTGCTGCAGAGGAAGGCAAAAAACCCCCGGGGACACTTGCTAGCCCACCGTGGGGGGAAAAAAGCCTTCCTCCCCGCAGCTGCAGGCCACGAGAGGCCACCTTCGTGGTGCATGAGCAGCAGGCAGTAACCCAGCCAAAATGGCCCAGAGGAGCCCTGACAAGTGCTCATGCTGAATGCTGCAGAGGAAGGCAAAAAACTCCCGGGCACCACAGCCAATCTGCCCCGGGGGAAAATTCCTTCCTGACCCCAGCATCGCCGGCCATGGGCTATTCCCTCAGCACGTGAGCAAGACCTGCCTCCTTGGCCCGCAGGCTGCTCATGCCTCCCAGGAGATGCCCAACCCCAATTCTCCCTCCACCTGCTGCCACCTCAGGGCCTTCCCAGAGGGGCAAAACGCCCCCGGCCTCATCCATCTGGGGGACAACGATCCTTCCGGCGCCTGGCAAGGCACCAGTGGCTGCTCCAAAGCACCGGCACCCCCGCCAACATCTCTGCATCCCATTCCTCACGGCTGCTGACACTGGCTCCGCAGGGGATGAGGATGGCGAGCTCTGCAGTGCTCCTCAGGAAGGCATTCCCTTGCTCTTGCCACTGCTAGCCAGCTGAAAAGGCCAGCCAGCCTCACCAACCTCCAGCTGTTGGGGGTTCTTCTCGTCTCCAGCAGCCTCGTCGAGCTCCCTCCGGCCTTCCTCCCTCAGCCCTCGCCAAGTAATTCCACCGCCTCCTCAAGGACTTCCTCTCGCACGTCTTGGCGCTGCCCCCAGGCCAGCTATGGCAGCGCGACGCGGGAGCGTGCTCCCTTTTATGCTGCCCCGGGGCATGGTGACTGCTGCGTTGCCGGGTGCTGGCACTGTGACACGGGGGTGACGGGGCCCCCCCTGCGCAGCCCCGCCCGCCGGCCCTCCGCCCAGCATCCTTCCCAGGAAGGCCTTTGGGCTGCTGGCCCCGAGGCAGCCCCTGGGCCCAGGAGGCTCAGGGGGCTGTCCCTGCCCTTGCTGGCCATGCCCTGGGCACAGCTGCTGGGCGTCCCGCTAAATACATCTGGACATTCAGACTACGTCGTCAAGGCTGTTTGTCCCATCTGCATTCCTTTGGTTGTGGGGATGCCAGAGGTGAAAGCAAGGCTTTTGCTTCCCTCGGCGTGAACTGGGCAGAGACGGAGAGCACGTGCAGGATGGCCTCGCCGTTCCTGACCCATGCACCAAGGCACATTTGCTACTCCCCTGCTTATGCTGAGGTCTTCTTCTGGGAAAGAAGTCCCAAATCCTTTTCTCTTCTTGACCATCTTTTTCCTTGCACTCAAGAGCTTTTCTCCTCCCTTGGCCTTCACCCTCCATACCTTTCCGGAAAGTGACGGCAGCCCTCTCAGCCTTTGCCTTGCTCCTGCTAGTCGTCTTCACCTCAGCTAGAGAGTCCGGAAGGATCGCTGCAGGTCCCTTCCAACTCTTCTCTTCACTTGTGTTCTATTCCCTGCACTCACGATGAGGCGAATAACAAGGAGACCACTGTTTGCCTGAAATGCCAGGGGGTTTACAGCTCCAGAAACACTTTCGAGGACACAAATCAAAAAGGATACAAGTAGAAAGAGGATTTGATTTCACTTGATTTGACTTTATTTTAGTTTATTTTATTTTCTGTCTTGCTATGTTGGTTTATGTTAGTTTAGTTTCGTTTCTTTCCTGTGATGTTATTGGATTTGATTTGATTCTATTTTCTTTGGGGTTATTTCTTATGATTTTATTTTATGTTGGTTTATCTTATTTTATTTGACCTTGCTTTACGCGTTTTTATTTTGGTTTGTTCTTTTATTATTTTGTTTCATTGTATTTGGTCTTATTTTGGTTTAGGCTCTTTTAGGCTATTTTGCTGAATCTCTTTCAGAGCCGAGGCTCACAAGCATGAACACAATGCGCATGTGCAGCCAGGAGCAGGCTGATGTGTTCTTTAGTTTAGTTTGAAAAAGCATCCCTTGCAGTCTGGCAAAGGAAAGCTGCAGAAAGGAGCAGCAGGAAGACAGGCCAAGCAGTCCCTCGTTTCTCAACAGTGCAGAAGAACTTGAAGAAGGAGGATGGGTACCGACCACACACCGAAAAGCAGAAGAAGAGGAGGGGTGTGGTGCCCTGGGCTATTTTCACAAGTAGGACACGTGTCGATGACAAGCACCCCTTTTGCCTTCCAAAACTTGCTCCGCTGTGCTGCTTGGCCAGGGAGGCATGAAAAGCGCTCTCCTGCCTGCCCTGCGCTTGCATCGCATGCAGGGAGAGCTGAAAAGCTGCAGCTCCCCATGGTGCAGCAAGCCTGCAGCCCTTCCAAGCACAGGCTGTTTTGCACAAGCAAGGACACCTCGGGAAACGGAGCCAAGGCAAGAGCAGAGCTCGCTCCTGCTCCAAACCTGCAATGGGCAAAAGAGCCAGGGAGCGCCAGGGCACGAGGGGCGCCTCGCAGGTGCAAGAGCAGCGGGCAAGAACTGAGCCCAAAGGGCCCAGAGGAGCCCTGACAAGGGGCTGCGCCCAATGCTACGCAGGAGAAGAAGCAACCCCGGGGGGCCACCCTGGGCGTCCGCCCCGGGAGTCTAGAAAGCGTCCTCCCCCCGCATGCGGGGCACGAGGGCCACCTTCGTGGAGCAGGAGCAGCAGGCACCTAGCCAAAACGGCCCAAAGGAGCCCTGGCAAGAGGCTGTGCTCAGTGCTGCAGAGGAAGGCAAAAAACCCCCGGGGACACTTGCTAGCCCACCGTGGGGGTAAAAAAGCCTTCCTCCCCGCAGCTGCAGGCCACGAGAGGCCACCTTCGTGGTGCATGAGCAGCAGGCAGTAACCCAGCCAAAATGGCCCAGAGGAGCCCTGACAAGTGCTCATGCTGAATGCTGCAGAGGAAGGCAAAAAACTCCCGGGCACCACAGCCAATCTGCCCCGGGGGAAAATTCCTTCCTGACCCCAGCATCGCCGGCCATGGGCTATTCCCTCAGCACGTGAGCAAGACCTGCCTCCTTGGCCCGCAGGCTGCTCATGCCTCCCAGGAGATGCCCAACCCCAATTCTCCCTCCACCTGCTGCCACCTCAGGGCCTTCCCAGAGGGGCAAAACGCCCCCGGCCTCATCCATCTGGGGGACAACGATCCTTCCGGCGCCTGGCAAGGCACCAGTGGCTGCTCCAAAGCACCGGCACCCCCGCCAACATCTCTGCATCCCATTCCTCACGGCTGCTGACACTGGCTCCGCAGGGGATGAGGATGGCGAGCTCTGCAGTGCTCCTCAGGAAGGCATTCCCTTGCTCTTGCCACTGCTAGCCAGCTGAAAAGGCCAGCCAGCCTCACCAACCTCCAGCTGTTGGGGGTTCTTCTCGTCTCCAGCAGCCTCGTCGAGCTCCCTCCGGCCTTCCTCCCTCAGCCCTCGCCAAGTAATTCCACCGCCTCCTCAAGGACTTCCTCTCGCACGTCTTGGCGCTGCCCCCAGGCCAGCTATGGCAGCGCGACGCGGGAGCGTGCTCCCTTTTATGCTGCCCCGGGGCATGGTGACTGCTGCGTTGCCGGGTGCTGGCACTGTGACACGGGGGTGACGGGGCCCCCCCTGCGCAGCCCCGCCCGCCGGCCCTCCGCCCAGCATCCTTCCCAGGAAGGCCTTTGGGCTGCTGGCCCCGAGGCAGCCCCTGGGCCCAGGAGGCTCAGGGGGCTGTCCCTGCCCTTGCTGGCCATGCCCTGGGCACAGCTGCTGGGCGTCCCGCTAAATACATCTGGACATTCAGACTACGTCGTCAAGGCTGTTTGTCCCATCTGCATTCCTTTGGTTGTGGGGATGCCAGAGGTGAAAGCAAGGCTTTTGCTTCCCTCGGCGTGAACTGGGCAGAGACGGAGAGCACGTGCAGGATGGCCTCGCCGTTCCTGACCCATGCACCAAGGGACATTTGCTACTCCCCTGCTTATGCTGAGGTCTTCTTCTGGGAAAGAAGTCCCAAATCCTTTTCTCTTCTTGACCATCTTTTTCCTTGCACTCAAGAGCTTTTCTCCTCCCTTGGCCTTCACCCTCCATACCTTTCCGGAAAGTGACGGCAGCCCTCTCAGCCTTTGCCTTGCTCCTGCTAGTCGTCTTCCCCTCAGCTAGAGAGTCCGGAAGGATCGCTGCAGGTCCCTTCCAACTCAGCCCTTCTCTTCTCTTCACCTCTAGTCTATTCCCTGCACTCACGATGAGGCGAATAACAAGGAGACCACTATTTGCCTGAAATGCCAGGGGGTTTACAGCTCCAGAAACACTTTCGAGGACACAAATCAAAAAGGATACAAGTAGAAAGAGGATTTGATTTCACTTGATTTGACTTTATTTTAGTTTATTTTATTTTCTGTCTTGTTAGGTTGGTTTATGTTAGTTTAGTTTCGTTTCTTTCCTGTGATGTTATTGGATTTGATTTGATTCTATTTTCTTTGGGGTTATTTCTTATGATTTTATTTTATGTTGGTTTATCTTATTTTATTTGACCTTGCTTTACGCGTTTTTATTTTGGTTTGTTCTTTTATTATTTTGTTTCATTGTATTTGGTCTTATTTTGGTTTAGGCTCTTTTAGGCTATTTTGCTGAATCTCTTTCAGAGCCGAGGCTCACAAGCATGAACACAATGCGCATGTGCAGCCAGGAGCAGGCTGATGTGTTCTTTAGTTTAGTTTGAAAAAGCATCCCTTGCAGTCTGGCAAAGGAAAGCTGCAGAAAGGAGCAGCAGGAAGACAGGCCAAGCAGTCCCTCGTTTCTCAACAGTGCAGAAGAACTTGAAGAAGGAGGATGGGTACCGACCACACACCGAAAAGCAGAAGAAGAGGAGGGGTGTGGTGCCCTGGGCTATTTTCACAAGTAGGACACGTGTCGATGACAAGCACCCCTTTTGCCTTCCAAAACTTGCTCCGCTGTGCTGCTTGGCCAGGGAGGCATGAAAAGCGCTCTCCTGCCTGCCCTGCGCTTGCATCGCATGCAGGGAGAGCTGAAAAGCTGCAGCTCCCCATGGTGCAGCAAGCCTGCAGCCCTTCCAAGCACAGGCTGTTTTGCACAAGCAAGGACACCTCGGGAAACGGAGCCAAGGCAAGAGCAGAGCTCGCTCCTGCTCCAAACCTGCAATGGGCAAAAGAGCCAGGGAGCGCCAGGGCACGAGGGGCGCCTCGCAGGTGCAAGAGCAGCGGGCAAGAACTGAGCCCAAAGGGCCCAGAGGAGCCCTGACAAGGGGCTGCGCCCAATGCTACGCAGGAGAAGAAGCAACCCCGGGGGGCCACCCTGGGCGTCCGCCCCGGGAGTCTAGAAAGCGTCCTCCCCCCGCATGCGGGGCACGAGGGCCACCTTCGTGGAGCAGGAGCAGCAGGCACCTAGCCAAAACGGCCCAAAGGAGCCCTGGCAAGAGGCTGTGCTCAGTGCTGCAGAGGAAGGCAAAAAACCCCCGGGGACACTTGCTAGCCCACCGTGGGGGTAAAAAAGCCTTCCTCCCCGCAGCTGCAGGCCACGAGAGGCCACCTTCGTGGTGCATGAGCAGCAGGCAGTAACCCAGCCAAAATGGCCCAGAGGAGCCCTGACAAGTGCTCATGCTGAATGCTGCAGAGGAAGGCAAAAAACTCCCGGGCACCACAGCCAATCTGCCCCGGGGGAAAATTCCTTCCTGACCCCAGCATCGCCGGCCATGGGCTATTCCCTCAGCACGTGAGCAAGACCTGCCTCCTTGGCCCGCAGGCTGCTCATGCCTCCCAGGAGATGCCCAACCCCAATTCTCCCTCCACCTGCTGCCACCTCAGGGCCTTCCCAGAGGGGCAAAACGCCCCCGGCCTCATCCATCTGGGGGACAACGATCCTTCCGGCGCCTGGCAAGGCACCAGTGGCTGCTCCAAAGCACCGGCACCCCCGCCAACATCTCTGCATCCCATTCCTCACGGCTGCTGACACTGGCTCCGCAGGGGATGAGGATGGCGAGCTCTGCAGTGCTCCTCAGGAAGGCATTCCCTTGCTCTTGCCACTGCTAGCCAGCTGAAAAGGCCAGCCAGCCTCACCAACCTCCAGCTGTTGGGGGTTCTTCTCGTCTCCAGCAGCCTCGTCGAGCTCCCTCCGGCCTTCCTCCCTCAGCCCTCGCCAAGTAATTCCACCGCCTCCTCAAGGACTTCCTCTCGCACGTCTTGGCGCTGCCCCCAGGCCAGCTATGGCAGCGCGACGCGGGAGCGTGCTCCCTTTTATGCTGCCCCGGGGCATGGTGACTGCTGCGTTGCCGGGTGCTGGCACTGTGACACGGGGGTGACGGGGCCCCCCCTGCGCAGCCCCGCCCGCCGGCCCTCCGCCCAGCATCCTTCCCAGGAAGGCCTTTGGGCTGCTGGCCCCGAGGCAGCCCCTGGGCCCAGGAGGCTCAGGGGGCTGTCCCTGCCCTTGCTGGCCATGCCCTGGGCACAGCTGCTGGGCGTCCCGCTAAATACATCTGGACATTCAGACTACGTCGTCAAGGCTGTTTGTCCCATCTGCATTCCTTTGGTTGTGGGGATGCCAGAGGTGAAAGCAAGGCTTTTGCTTCCCTCGGCGTGAACTGGGCAGAGACGGAGAGCACGTGCAGGATGGCCTCGCCGTTCCTGACCCATGCACCAAGGGACATTTGCTACTCCCCTGCTTATGCTGAGGTCTTCTTCTGGGAAAGAAGTCCCAAATCCTTTTCTCTTCTTGACCATCTTTTTCCTTGCACTCAAGAGCTTTTCTCCTCCCTTGGCCTTCACCCTCCATACCTTTCCGGAAAGTGACGGCAGCCCTCTCAGCCTTTGCCTTGCTCCTGCTAGTCGTCTTCCCCTCAGCTAGAGAGTCCGGAAGGATCGCTGCAGGTCCCTTCCAACTCAGCCCTTCTCTTCTCTTCACCTCTAGTCTATTCCCTGCACTCACGATGAGGCGAATAACAAGGAGACCACTATTTGCCTGAAATGCCAGGGGGTTTACAGCTCCAGAAACACTTTCGAGGACACAAATCAAAAAGGATACAAGTAGAAACAGGATTTGATTTCATTTGATTTTACTTGATTTTACTTCATTTTATTTTCTGTCTTGTTAGGTTGGTTTATGTTAGTTTAGTTTCGTTTCTTTCCTGTGATGTTATTGGATTTGATTTGATTCTATTTTCTTTGGGGTTATTTCTTATGATTTTATTTTATGTTGGTTTATCTTATTTTATTTGACCTTGCTTTACGCGTTTTTATTTCGGTTTGTTCTTTTATTATTTTGTTTCATTGTATTTGGTCTTATTTTGGTTTAGGCTCTTTTAGGCTATTTTGCTGAATCTCTTTCAGAGCCGAGGCTCACAAGCATGAACACAATGCGCATGTGCAGCCAGGAGCAGGCTGATGTGTTCTTTAGTTTAGTTTGAAAAAGCATGCCTTGCAGTCTGGCAAAGGAAAGCTGCAGAAAGGAGCAGCAGGAAGACAGGCCGAGCAGTCCCTCGTTTCTCAACAGTGCAGAAGAACTTGAAGAAGGAGGATGGGTACCGACCACACACCGAAAAGCAGAAGAAGAGGAGGGGTGTGGTGCCCTGGGCTATTTTCACAAGTAGGACACGTGTCGATGACAAGCACCCCTTTTGCCTTCCAAAACTTGCTCCGCTGTGCTGCTTGGCCAGGGAGGCATGAAAAGCGCTCTCCTGCCTGCCCTGCGCTTGCATCGCATGCAGGGAGAGCTGAAAAGCTGCAGCTCCCCATGGTGCAGCAAGCCTGCAGCCCTTCCAAGCACAGGCTGTTTTGCACAAGCAAGGACACCTCGGGAAACGGAGCCAAGGGAAGAGCAGAGCTCGCTCCTGCTCCAAACGTGCAATGGGCAAAAGAGCCAGGGAGCGCCAGGGCACGAGGGGCGCCTCGCAGGTGCAAGAGCAGAGGGGAAGAACTGAGCCCAAAGGGCCCAGAGGAGCCCTGACAAGGGGCTGCGCTCAATGCTACGCAGGAGAAGAAGCAACCCCGGGGGGCCACCCTGGGCGTCCGCCCCGGGAGTCTAGAAAGCGTCCTCCCCCCGCATGCGGGGCACGAGGGCCACCTTCGTGGAGCAGGAGCAGCAGGCACCTAGCCAAAACGGCCCAAAGGAGCCCTGGCAAGAGGCTGTGCTCAGTGCTGCAGAGGAAGGCAAAAAACCCCCGGGGACACTTGCTAGCCCACCGTGGGGGTAAAAAAGCCTTCCTCCCCGCAGCTGCAGGCCACGAGAGGCCACCTTCGTGGTGCATGAGCAGCAGGCAGTAACCCAGCCAAAATGGCCCAGAGGAGCCCTGACAAGTGCTCATGCTGAATGCTGCAGAGGAAGGCAAAAAACTCCCGGGCACCACAGCCAATCTGCCCCGGGGGAAAATTCCTTCCTGACCCCAGCATCGCCGGCCATGGGCTATTCCCTCAGCACGTGAGCAAGACCTGCCTCCTTGGCCCGCAGGCTGCTCATGCCTCCCAGGAGATGCCCAACCCCAATTCTCCCTCCACCTGCTGCCACCTCAGGGCCTTCCCAGAGGGGCAAAACGCCCCCGGCCTCATCCATCTGGGGGACAACGATCCTTCCGGCGCCTGGCAAGGCACCAGTGGCTGCTCCAAAGCACCGGCACCCCCGCCAACATCTCTGCATCCCATTCCTCACGGCTGCTGACACTGGCTCCGCAGGGGATGAGGATGGCGAGCTCTGCAGTGCTCCTCAGGAAGGCATTCCCTTGCTCTTGCCACTGCTAGCCAGCTGAAAAGGCCAGCCAGCCTCACCAACCTCCAGCTGTTGGGGGTTCTTCTCGTCTCCAGCAGCCTCGTCGAGCTCCCTCCGGCCTTCCTCCCTCAGCCCTCGCCAAGTAATTCCACCGCCTCCTCAAGGACTTCCTCTCGCACGTCTTGGCGCTGCCCCCAGGCCAGCTATGGCAGCGCGACGCGGGAGCGTGCTCCCTTTTATGCTGCCCCGGGGCATGGTGACTGCTGCGTTGCCGGGTGCTGGCACTGTGACACGGGGGTGACGGGGCCCCCCCTGCGCAGCCCCGCCCGCCGGCCCTCCGCCCAGCATCCTTCCCAGGAAGGCCTTTGGGCTGCTGGCCCCGAGGCAGCCCCTGGGCCCAGGAGGCTCAGGGGGCTGTCCCTGCCCTTGCTGGCCATGCCCTGGGCACAGCTGCTGGGCGTCCCGCTAAATACATCTGGACATTCAGACTACGTCGTCAAGGCTGTTTGTCCCATCTGCATTCCTTTGGTTGTGGGGATGCCAGAGGTGAAAGCAAGGCTTTTGCTTCCCTCGGCGTGAACTGGGCAGAGACGGAGAGCACGTGCAGGATGGCCTCGCCGTTCCTGACCCATGCACCAAGGGACATTTGCTACTCCCCTGCTTATGCTGAGGTCTTCTTCTGGGAAAGAAGTCCCAAATCCTTTTCTCTTCTTGACCATCTTTTTCCTTGCACTCAAGAGCTTTTCTCCTCCCTTGGCCTTCACCCTCCATACCTTTCCGGAAAGTGACGGCAGCCCTCTCAGCCTTTGCCTTGCTCCTGCTAGTCGTCTTCCCCTCAGCTAGAGAGTCCGGAAGGATCGCTGCAGGTCCCTTCCAACTCAGCCCTTCTCTTCTCTTCACCTCTAGTCTATTCCCTGCACTCACGATGAGGCGAATAACAAGGAGACCACTATTTGCCTGAAATGCCAGGGGGTTTACAGCTCCAGAAACACTTTCGAGGACACAAATCAAAAAGGATACAAGTAGAAACAGGATTTGATTTCATTTGATTTTACTTGATTTTACTTCATTTTATTTTCTGTCTTGTTAGGTTGGTTTATGTTAGTTTAGTTTCGTTTCTTTCCTGTGATGTTATTGGATTTGATTTGATTCTATTTTCTTTGGGGTTATTTCTTATGATTTTATTTTATGTTGGTTTATCTTATTTTATTTGACCTTGCTTTACGCGTTTTTATTTCGGTTTGTTCTTTTATTATTTTGTTTCATTGTATTTGGTCTTATTTTGGTTTAGGCTCTTTTAGGCTATTTTGCTGAATCTCTTTCAGAGCCGAGGCTCACAAGCATGAACACAATGCGCATGTGCAGCCAGGAGCAGGCTGATGTGTTCTTTAGTTTAGTTTGAAAAAGCATGCCTTGCAGTCTGGCAAAGGAAAGCTGCAGAAAGGAGCAGCAGGAAGACAGGCCGAGCAGTCCCTCGTTTCTCAACAGTGCAGAAGAACTTGAAGAAGGAGGATGGGTACCGACCACACACCGAAAAGCAGAAGAAGAGGAGGGGTGTGGTGCCCTGGGCTATTTTCACAAGTAGGACACGTGTCGATGACAAGCACCCCTTTTGCCTTCCAAAACTTGCTCCGCTGTGCTGCTTGGCCAGGGAGGCATGAAAAGCGCTCTCCTGCCTGCCCTGCGCTTGCATCGCATGCAGGGAGAGCTGAAAAGCTGCAGCTCCCCATGGTGCAGCAAGCCTGCAGCCCTTCCAAGCACAGGCTGTTTTGCACAAGCAAGGACACCTCGGGAAACGGAGCCAAGGGAAGAGCAGAGCTCGCTCCTGCTCCAAACGTGCAATGGGCAAAAGAGCCAGGGAGCGCCAGGGCACGAGGGGCGCCTCGCAGGTGCAAGAGCAGAGGGGAAGAACTGAGCCCAAAGGGCCCAGAGGAGCCCTGACAAGGGGCTGCGCTCAATGCTACGCAGGAGAAGAAGCAACCCCGGGGGGCCACCCTGGGCGTCCGCCCCGGGAGTCTAGAAAGCGTCCTCCCCCCGCATGCGGGGCACGAGGGCCACCTTCGTGGAGCAGGAGCAGCAGGCACCTAGCCAAAACGGCCCAAAGGAGCCCTGGCAAGAGGCTGTGCTCAGTGCTGCAGAGGAAGGCAAAAAACCCCCGGGGACACTTGCTAGCCCACCGTGGGGGTAAAAAAGCCTTCCTCCCCGCAGCTGCAGGCCACGAGAGGCCACCTTCGTGGTGCATGAGCAGCAGGCAGTAACCCAGCCAAAATGGCCCAGAGGAGCCCTGACAAGTGCTCATGCTGAATGCTGCAGAGGAAGGCAAAAAACTCCCGGGCACCACAGCCAATCTGCCCCGGGGGAAAATTCCTTCCTGACCCCAGCATCGCCGGCCATGGGCTATTCCCTCAGCACGTGAGCAAGACCTGCCTCCTTGGCCCGCAGGCTGCTCATGCCTCCCAGGAGATGCCCAACCCCAATTCTCCCTCCACCTGCTGCCACCTCAGGGCCTTCCCAGAGGGGCAAAACGCCCCCGGCCTCATCCATCTGGGGGACAACGATCCTTCCGGCGCCTGGCAAGGCACCAGTGGCTGCTCCAAAGCACCGGCACCCCCGCCAACATCTCTGCATCCCATTCCTCACGGCTGCTGACACTGGCTCCGCAGGGGATGAGGATGGCGAGCTCTGCAGTGCTCCTCAGGAAGGCATTCCCTTGCTCTTGCCACTGCTAGCCAGCTGAAAAGGCCAGCCAGCCTCACCAACCTCCAGCTGTTGGGGGTTCTTCTCGTCTCCAGCAGCCTCGTCGAGCTCCCTCCGGCCTTCCTCCCTCAGCCCTCGCCAAGTAATTCCACCGCCTCCTCAAGGACTTCCTCTCGCACGTCTTGGCGCTGCCCCCAGGCCAGCTATGGCAGCGCGACGCGGGAGCGTGCTCCCTTTTATGCTGCCCCGGGGCATGGTGACTGCTGCGTTGCCGGGTGCTGGCACTGTGACACGGGGGTGACGGGGCCCCCCCTGCGCAGCCCCGCCCGCCGGCCCTCCGCCCAGCATCCTTCCCAGGAAGGCCTTTGGGCTGCTGGCCCCGAGGCAGCCCCTGGGCCCAGGAGGCTCAGGGGGCTGTCCCTGCCCTTGCTGGCCATGCCCTGGGCACAGCTGCTGGGCGTCCCGCTAAATACATCTGGACATTCAGACTACGTCGTCAAGGCTGTTTGTCCCATCTGCATTCCTTTGGTTGTGGGGATGCCAGAGGTGAAAGCAAGGCTTTTGCTTCCCTCGGCGTGAACTGGGCAGAGACGGAGAGCACGTGCAGGATGGCCTCGCCGTTCCTGACCCATGCACCAAGGGACATTTGCTACTCCCCTGCTTATGCTGAGGTCTTCTTCTGGGAAAGAAGTCCCAAATCCTTTTCTCTTCTTGACCATCTTTTTCCTTGCACTCAAGAGCTTTTCTCCTCCCTTGGCCTTCACCCTCCATACCTTTCCGGAAAGTGACGGCAGCCCTCTCAGCCTTTGCCTTGCTCCTGCTAGTCGTCTTCACCTCAGCTAGAGAGTCCGGAAGGATCGCTGCAGGTCCCTTCCAACTCTTCTCTTCACTTGTGTTCTATTCCCTGCACTCACGATGAGGCGAATAACAAGGAGACCACTGTTTGCCTGAAATGCCAGGGGGTTTACAGCTCCAGAAACACTTTCGAGGACACAAATCAAAAAGGATACAAGTAGAAAGAGGATTTGATTTCACTTGATTTGACTTTATTTTAGTTTATTTTATTTTCTGTCTTGCTATGTTGGTTTATGTTAGTTTAGTTTCGTTTCTTTCCTGTGATGTTATTGGATTTGATTTGATTCTATTTTCTTTGGGGTTATTTCTTATGATTTTATTTTATGTTGGTTTATCTTATTTTATTTGACCTTGCTTTACGCGTTTTTATTTTGGTTTGTTCTTTTATTATTTTGTTTCATTGTATTTGGTCTTATTTTGGTTTAGGCTCTTTTAGGCTATTTTGCTGAATCTCTTTCAGAGCCGAGGCTCACAAGCATGAACACAATGCGCATGTGCAGCCAGGAGCAGGCTGATGTGTTCTTTAGTTTAGTTTGAAAAAGCATCCCTTGCAGTCTGGCAAAGGAAAGCTGCAGAAAGGAGCAGCAGGAAGACAGGCCAAGCAGTCCCTCGTTTCTCAACAGTGCAGAAGAACTTGAAGAAGGAGGATGGCTACCGACCACACACCGAAAAGCAGCAGAAGAGGAGGGGTGTGCTGCCCTGGGCTATTTTCACAAGTAGGACACGTGTCGATGACAAGCACCCCTTTTGCCTTCCAAAACTTGCTCCGCTGTGCTGCTTGGCCAGGGAGGCATGAAAAGCGCTCTCCTGCCTGCCCTGCGCTTAGATCGCATGCAGGGAGAGCTGAAAAGCGGCAGCTCCGCATGGTGCAGCAAGCCTGCAGCCCTTCCAAGCACAGGCTGTTTTGCACAAGCAAGGACACCTCAGGAAACGGAGCCAAGGCAAGAGCAGAGCTCGCTCCTGCTCCAAACCTGCAATGGGCAAAAGAGCCAGGGAGCGCCAGGGCACGAGGGGCGCCTCGCAGGTGCAAGAGCAGCAGGCAAGAACTGAGCCCAAAGGGCCCAGAGGAGCCCTGACAAGGGGCTGCGCTCAATGCTACGGAGGAGAAGAAGCAACCCCCGGGGGCCACCCTGGGCGTCCGCCCCGGGAGTCTAGAAAGCGTCCTCCCCCCGCATGCGGGGCACGAGGGCCACCTTCGTGGAGCAGGAGCAGCAGGCACCTAGCCAAAACGGCCCAAAGGAGCCCTGGCACGGGGCCGTGCTCAGTGCTGCAGAGGAAGGCAAAAAACCCCCGGGGACACTTGCTAGCCCACCGTGGGGGTAAAAAAGCCTTCCTCCCCGCAGCTGCAGGCCACGAGAGGCCACCTTCGTGGTGCATGAGCAGCAGGCAGTAACCCAGCCAAAATGGCCCAGAGGAGCCCTGACAAGTGCTCATGCTCAATGCTGCAGAGGAAGGCAAAAAACCCCCGGGCACCAGAGCCACTCTGCCCCGGGGGAAAATTCCTTCCTGACCCCAGCATCGCCGGCCATGGGCTATTCCCTCAGCACGTGAGCAAGACCTGCCTCCTCGGCCCGCAGGCTGCTCACGCCTCCCAGGAGATGCCCAACCCCGATTCTCCCTCCACCTGCTGCCACCTCAGGGCCTTCCCAGAGGGGCAAAACGCCCCCGGTCTGATCCATCTGGGGGACAATGATCCTTCCGGCACCTGGCAAGGCACCAGCGGCTGCTCCAAAGCACCGGCACCCCCGCCAACATCTCTGCATCCCATTCCTCACGGCTGCTGACACTGGCTCCGCAGGGGATGAGGATGGCGAGCTCTGCAGTGCTCCTCAGGAAGGCATTCCCTTGCTCTTGCCACTGCTAGCCAGCTGAAAAGGCCAGCCAGCCTCACCAACCTCCAGCTGTTGGGGGTTCTTCTCGTCTCCAGCAGCCTCGTCGAGCTCCCTCCGGCCTTCCTCCCTCAGCCCTCGCCAAGTAATTCCACCGCCTCCTCAAGGACTTCCTCTCGCACGTCTTGGCGCTGCCCCCAGGCCAGCTATGGCAGCGCGACGCGGGAGCGTGCTCCCTTTTAGGCTGCCCCGGGGCATGGTGACTGCTGCGTTGCCGGGTGCTGGCACTGTGACACGGGGGTGACGGGGCCCCCCCTGCGCAGCCCCGCCCGCCGGCCCTCCGCCCAGCATCCTTCCCAGGAAGGCCTTTGGGCTGCTGGCCCCGAGGCAGCCCCTGGGCCCAGGAGGCTCAGGGGGCTGTCCCTGCCCTTGCTGGCCATGCCCTGGGCACAGCTGCTGGGCGTCCCGCTAAATACATCTGGACATTCAGACTACGTCGTCAAGGCTGTTTGTCCCATCTGCATTCTTTTGGTTGTGGGGATGCCAGAGGTGAAAGCAAGGCTTTTGCTTCCCTCGGCGTGAACTGGGCAGAGACGGAGAGCACGTGCAGGATGGCCTCGCCGTTCCTGACCCATGCACCAAGGGACATTTGCTACTCCCCTGCTTATGCTGAGGTCTTCTTCTGGGAAAGAAGTCCCAAATCCTTTTCTCTTCTTGACCATCTTTTTCCTTGCACTCAAGAGCTTTTCTCCTCCCTTGGCCTTCACCCTCCATACCTTTCCGGAAAGTGACGGCAGCCCTCTCAGCCTTTGCCTTGCTCCTGCTAGTCGTCTTCACCTCAGCTAGAGAGTCCGGAAGGATCGCTGCAGGTCCCTTCCAACTCAGCCCTTCTCTTCTCTTCACCTCTAGTCTATTCCCTGCACTCACGATGAGGCGAATAACAAGGAGACCACTATTTGCCTGAAATGCCAGGGGGTTTACAGCTCCAGAAACACTTTCGAGGACACAAATCAAAAAGGATACAAGTAGAAACAGGATTTGATTTCATTTGATTTTACTTGATTTTACTTCATTTTATTTTCTGTCTTGTTAGGTTGGTTTATGTTAGTTTAGTTTCGTTTCTTTCCTGTGATGTTATTGGATTTGATTTGATTCTATTTTCTTTGGGGTTATTTCTTATGATTTTATTTTATGTTGGTTTATCTTATTTTATTTGACCTTGCTTTACGCGTTTTTATTTCGGTTTGTTCTTTTATTATTTTGTTTCATTGTATTTGGTCTTATTTTGGTTTAGGCTCTTTTAGGCTATTTTGCTGAATCTCTTTCAGAGCCGAGGCTCACAAGCATGAACACAATGCGCATGTGCAGCCAGGAGCAGGCTGATGTGTTCTTTAGTTTAGTTTGAAAAAGCATGCCTTGCAGTCTGGCAAAGGAAAGCTGCAGAAAGGAGCAGCAGGAAGACAGGCCGAGCAGTCCCTCGTTTCTCAACAGTGCAGAAGAACTTGAAGAAGGAGGATGGGTACCGACCACACACCGAAAAGCAGAAGAAGAGGAGGGGTGTGGTGCCCTGGGCTATTTTCACAAGTAGGACACGTGTCGATGACAAGCACCCCTTTTGCCTTCCAAAACTTGCTCCGCTGTGCTGCTTGGCCAGGGAGGCATGAAAAGCGCTCTCCTGCCTGCCCTGCGCTTGCATCGCATGCAGGGAGAGCTGAAAAGCTGCAGCTCCGCATGGTGCAGCAAGCCTGCAGCCCTTCCAAGCACAGGCTGTTTTGCACAAGCAAGGACACCTCGGGAAACGGAGCCAAGGCAAGAGCAGAGCTCGCTCCTGCTCCAAACCTGCAATGGGCAAAAGAGCCAGGGAGCGCCAGGGCACGAGGGGCGCCTCGCAGGTGCAAGAGCAGAGGGGAAGAACTGAGCCCAAAGGGCCCAGAGGAGCCCTGACAAGGGGCTGCGCCCAATGCTACGCAGGAGAAGAAGCAACCCCGGGGGGCCACCCTGGGCGTCCGCCCCGGGAGTCTAGAAAGCGTCCTCCCCCCGCATGCGGGGCACGAGGGCCACCTTCGTGGAGCAGGAGCAGCAGGCACCTAGCCAAAACGGCCCAAAGGAGCCCTGGCAAGAGGCTGTGCTCAGTGCTGCAGAGGAAGGCAAAAAACCCCCGGGGACACTTGCTAGCCCACCGTGGGGGTAAAAAAGCCTTCCTCCCCGCAGCTGCAGGCCACGAGAGGCCACCTTCGTGGTGCATGAGCAGCAGGCAGTAACCCAGCCAAAATGGCCCAGAGGAGCCCTGACAAGTGCTCATGCTGAATGCTGCAGAGGAAGGCAAAAAACTCCCGGGCACCACAGCCAATCTGCCCCGGGGGAAAATTCCTTCCTGACCCCAGCATCGCCGGCCATGGGCTATTCCCTGAGCACGTGAGCAAGACCTGCCTCCTCGGCCCGCAGGCTGCTCACGCCTCCCAGGAGATGCCCAACCCCAATTCTCCCTCCACCTGCTGCCACCTCAGGGCCTTCCCAGAGGGGCAAAACGCCCCCGGCCTCATCCATCTGGGGGACAACGATCCTTCCGGCGCCTGGCAAGGCACCAGTGGCTGCTCCAAAGCACCGGCACCCCCGCCAACATCTCTGCATCCCATTCCTCACGGCTGCTGACACTGGCTCCGCAGGGGATGAGGATGGCGAGCTCTGCAGTGCTCCTCAGGAAGGCATTCCCTTGCTCTTGCCACTGCTAGCCAGCTGAAAAGGCCAGCCAGCCTCACCAACCTCCAGCTGTTGGGGGTTCTTCTCGTCTCCAGCAGCCTCGTCGAGCTCCCTCCGGCCTTCCTCCCTCAGCCCTCGCCAAGTAATTCCACCGCCTCCTCAAGGACTTCCTCTCGCACGTCTTGGCGCTGCCCCCAGGCCAGCTATGGCAGCGCGACGCGGGAGCGTGCTCCCTTTTATGCTGCCCCGGGGCATGGTGACTGCTGCGTTGCCGGGTGCTGGCACTGTGACACGGGGGTGACGGGGCCCCCCCTGCGCAGCCCCGCCCGCCGGCCCTCCGCCCAGCATCCTTCCCAGGAAGGCCTTTGGGCTGCTGGCCCCGAGGCAGCCCCTGGGCCCAGGAGGCTCAGGGGGCTGTCCCTGCCCTTGCTGGCCATGCCCTGGGCACAGCTGCTGGGCGTCCCGCTAAATACATCTGGACATTCAGACTACGTCGTCAAGGCTGTTTGTCCCATCTGCATTCCTTTGGTTGTGGGGATGCCAGAGGTGAAAGCAAGGCTTTTGCTTCCCTCGGCGTGAACTGGGCAGAGACGGAGAGCACGTGCAGGATGGCCTCGCCGTTCCTGACCCATGCACCAAGGCACATTTGCTACTCCCCTGCTTATGCTGAGGTCTTCTTCTGGGAAAGAAGTCCCAAATCCTTTTCTCTTCTTGACCATCTTTTTCCTTGCACTCAAGAGCTTTTCTCCTCCCTTGGCCTTCACCCTCCATACCTTTCCGGAAAGTGACGGCAGCCCTCTCAGCCTTTGCCTTGCTCCTGCTAGTCGTCTTCCCCTCAGCTAGAGAGTCCGGAAGGATCGCTGCAGGTCCCTTCCAACTCAGCCCTTCTCTTCTCTTCACCTCTAGTCTATTCCCTGCACTCACGATGAGGCGAATAACAAGGAGACCACTATTTGCCTGAAATGCCAGGGGGTTTACAGCTCCAGAAACACTTTCGAGGACACAAATCAAAAAGGATACAAGTAGAAAGAGGATTTGATTTCACTTGATTTGACTTTATTTTAGTTTATTTTATTTTCTGTCTTGTTAGGTTGGTTTATGTTAGTTTAGTTTCGTTTCTTTCCTGTGATGTTATTGGATTTGATTTGATTCTATTTTCTTTGGGGTTATTTCTTATGATTTTATTTTATGTTGGTTTATCTTATTTTATTTGACCTTGCTTTACGCGTTTTTATTTTGGTTTGTTCTTTTATTATTTTGTTTCATTGTATTTGGTCTTATTTTGGTTTAGGCTCTTTTAGGCTATTTTGCTGAATCTCTTTCAGAGCCGAGGCTCACAAGCATGAACACAATGCGCATGTGCAGCCAGGAGCAGGCTGATGTGTTCTTTAGTTTAGTTTGAAAAAGCATCCCTTGCAGTCTGGCAAAGGAAAGCTGCAGAAAGGAGCAGCAGGAAGACAGGCCAAGCAGTCCCTCGTTTCTCAACAGTGCAGAAGAACTTGAAGAAGGAGGATGGGTACCGACCACACACCGAAAAGCAGAAGAAGAGGAGGGGTGTGGTGCCCTGGGCTATTTTCACAAGTAGGACACGTGTCGATGACAAGCACCCCTTTTGCCTTCCAAAACTTGCTCCGCTGTGCTGCTTGGCCAGGGAGGCATGAAAAGCGCTCTCCTGCCTGCCCTGCGCTTGCATCGCATGCAGGGAGAGCTGAAAAGCTGCAGCTCCCCATGGTGCAGCAAGCCTGCAGCCCTTCCAAGCACAGGCTGTTTTGCACAAGCAAGGACACCTCGGGAAACGGAGCCAAGGCAAGAGCAGAGCTCGCTCCTGCTCCAAACCTGCAATGGGCAAAAGAGCCAGGGAGCGCCAGGGCACGAGGGGCGCCTCGCAGGTGCAAGAGCAGCGGGCAAGAACTGAGCCCAAAGGGCCCAGAGGAGCCCTGACAAGGGGCTGCGCCCAATGCTACGCAGGAGAAGAAGCAACCCCGGGGGGCCACCCTGGGCGTCCGCCCCGGGAGTCTAGAAAGCGTCCTCCCCCCGCATGCGGGGCACGAGGGCCACCTTCGTGGAGCAGGAGCAGCAGGCACCTAGCCAAAACGGCCCAAAGGAGCCCTGGCAAGAGGCTGTGCTCAGTGCTGCAGAGGAAGGCAAAAAACCCCCGGGGACACTTGCTAGCCCACCGTGGGGGTAAAAAAGCCTTCCTCCCCGCAGCTGCAGGCCACGAGAGGCCACCTTCGTGGTGCATGAGCAGCAGGCAGTAACCCAGCCAAAATGGCCCAGAGGAGCCCTGACAAGTGCTCATGCTGAATGCTGCAGAGGAAGGCAAAAAACTCCCGGGCACCACAGCCAATCTGCCCCGGGGGAAAATTCCTTCCTGACCCCAGCATCGCCGGCCATGGGCTATTCCCTCAGCACGTGAGCAAGACCTGCCTCCTTGGCCCGCAGGCTGCTCATGCCTCCCAGGAGATGCCCAACCCCAATTCTCCCTCCACCTGCTGCCACCTCAGGGCCTTCCCAGAGGGGCAAAACGCCCCCGGCCTCATCCATCTGGGGGACAACGATCCTTCCGGCGCCTGGCAAGGCACCAGTGGCTGCTCCAAAGCACCGGCACCCCCGCCAACATCTCTGCATCCCATTCCTCACGGCTGCTGACACTGGCTCCGCAGGGGATGAGGATGGCGAGCTCTGCAGTGCTCCTCAGGAAGGCATTCCCTTGCTCTTGCCACTGCTAGCCAGCTGAAAAGGCCAGCCAGCCTCACCAACCTCCAGCTGTTGGGGGTTCTTCTCGTCTCCAGCAGCCTCGTCGAGCTCCCTCCGGCCTTCCTCCCTCAGCCCTCGCCAAGTAATTCCACCGCCTCCTCAAGGACTTCCTCTCGCACGTCTTGGCGCTGCCCCCAGGCCAGCTATGGCAGCGCGACGCGGGAGCGTGCTCCCTTTTATGCTGCCCCGGGGCATGGTGACTGCTGCGTTGCCGGGTGCTGGCACTGTGACACGGGGGTGACGGGGCCCCCCCTGCGCAGCCCCGCCCGCCGGCCCTCCGCCCAGCATCCTTCCCAGGAAGGCCTTTGGGCTGCTGGCCCCGAGGCAGCCCCTGGGCCCAGGAGGCTCAGGGGGCTGTCCCTGCCCTTGCTGGCCATGCCCTGGGCACAGCTGCTGGGCGTCCCGCTAAATACATCTGGACATTCAGACTACGTCGTCAAGGCTGTTTGTCCCATCTGCATTCCTTTGGTTGTGGGGATGCCAGAGGTGAAAGCAAGGCTTTTGCTTCCCTCGGCGTGAACTGGGCAGAGACGGAGAGCACGTGCAGGATGGCCTCGCCGTTCCTGACCCATGCACCAAGGGACATTTGCTACTCCCCTGCTTATGCTGAGGTCTTCTTCTGGGAAAGAAGTCCCAAATCCTTTTCTCTTCTTGACCATCTTTTTCCTTGCACTCAAGAGCTTTTCTCCTCCCTTGGCCTTCACCCTCCATACCTTTCCGGAAAGTGACGGCAGCCCTCTCAGCCTTTGCCTTGCTCCTGCTAGTCGTCTTCCCCTCAGCTAGAGAGTCCGGAAGGATCGCTGCAGGTCCCTTCCAACTCAGCCCTTCTCTTCTCTTCACCTCTAGTCTATTCCCTGCACTCACGATGAGGCGAATAACAAGGAGACCACTATTTGCCTGAAATGCCAGGGGGTTTACAGCTCCAGAAACACTTTCGAGGACACAAATCAAAAAGGATACAAGTAGAAACAGGATTTGATTTCATTTGATTTTACTTGATTTTACTTCATTTTATTTTCTGTCTTGTTAGGTTGGTTTATGTTAGTTTAGTTTCGTTTCTTTCCTGTGATGTTATTGGATTTGATTTGATTCTATTTTCTTTGGGGTTATTTCTTATGATTTTATTTTATGTTGGTTTATCTTATTTTATTTGACCTTGCTTTACGCGTTTTTATTTCGGTTTGTTCTTTTATTATTTTGTTTCATTGTATTTGGTCTTATTTTGGTTTAGGCTCTTTTAGGCTATTTTGCTGAATCTCTTTCAGAGCCGAGGCTCACAAGCATGAACACAATGCGCATGTGCAGCCAGGAGCAGGCTGATGTGTTCTTTAGTTTAGTTTGAAAAAGCATGCCTTGCAGTCTGGCAAAGGAAAGCTGCAGAAAGGAGCAGCAGGAAGACAGGCCGAGCAGTCCCTCGTTTCTCAACAGTGCAGAAGAACTTGAAGAAGGAGGATGGGTACCGACCACACACCGAAAAGCAGAAGAAGAGGAGGGGTGTGGTGCCCTGGGCTATTTTCACAAGTAGGACACGTGTCGATGACAAGCACCCCTTTTGCCTTCCAAAACTTGCTCCGCTGTGCTGCTTGGCCAGGGAGGCATGAAAAGCGCTCTCCTGCCTGCCCTGCGCTTGCATCGCATGCAGGGAGAGCTGAAAAGCTGCAGCTCCCCATGGTGCAGCAAGCCTGCAGCCCTTCCAAGCACAGGCTGTTTTGCACAAGCAAGGACACCTCGGGAAACGGAGCCAAGGGAAGAGCAGAGCTCGCTCCTGCTCCAAACGTGCAATGGGCAAAAGAGCCAGGGAGCGCCAGGGCACGAGGGGCGCCTCGCAGGTGCAAGAGCAGAGGGGAAGAACTGAGCCCAAAGGGCCCAGAGGAGCCCTGACAAGGGGCTGCGCTCAATGCTACGCAGGAGAAGAAGCAACCCCGGGGGGCCACCCTGGGCGTCCGCCCCGGGAGTCTAGAAAGCGTCCTCCCCCCGCATGCGGGGCACGAGGGCCACCTTCGTGGAGCAGGAGCAGCAGGCACCTAGCCAAAACGGCCCAAAGGAGCCCTGGCAAGAGGCTGTGCTCAGTGCTGCAGAGGAAGGCAAAAAACCCCCGGGGACACTTGCTAGCCCACCGTGGGGGTAAAAAAGCCTTCCTCCCCGCAGCTGCAGGCCACGAGAGGCCACCTTCGTGGTGCATGAGCAGCAGGCAGTAACCCAGCCAAAATGGCCCAGAGGAGCCCTGACAAGTGCTCATGCTGAATGCTGCAGAGGAAGGCAAAAAACTCCCGGGCACCACAGCCAATCTGCCCCGGGGGAAAATTCCTTCCTGACCCCAGCATCGCCGGCCATGGGCTATTCCCTCAGCACGTGAGCAAGACCTGCCTCCTTGGCCCGCAGGCTGCTCATGCCTCCCAGGAGATGCCCAACCCCAATTCTCCCTCCACCTGCTGCCACCTCAGGGCCTTCCCAGAGGGGCAAAACGCCCCCGGCCTCATCCATCTGGGGGACAACGATCCTTCCGGCGCCTGGCAAGGCACCAGTGGCTGCTCCAAAGCACCGGCACCCCCGCCAACATCTCTGCATCCCATTCCTCACGGCTGCTGACACTGGCTCCGCAGGGGATGAGGATGGCGAGCTCTGCAGTGCTCCTCAGGAAGGCATTCCCTTGCTCTTGCCACTGCTAGCCAGCTGAAAAGGCCAGCCAGCCTCACCAACCTCCAGCTGTTGGGGGTTCTTCTCGTCTCCAGCAGCCTCGTCGAGCTCCCTCCGGCCTTCCTCCCTCAGCCCTCGCCAAGTAATTCCACCGCCTCCTCAAGGACTTCCTCTCGCACGTCTTGGCGCTGCCCCCAGGCCAGCTATGGCAGCGCGACGCGGGAGCGTGCTCCCTTTTATGCTGCCCCGGGGCATGGTGACTGCTGCGTTGCCGGGTGCTGGCACTGTGACACGGGGGTGACGGGGCCCCCCCTGCGCAGCCCCGCCCGCCGGCCCTCCGCCCAGCATCCTTCCCAGGAAGGCCTTTGGGCTGCTGGCCCCGAGGCAGCCCCTGGGCCCAGGAGGCTCAGGGGGCTGTCCCTGCCCTTGCTGGCCATGCCCTGGGCACAGCTGCTGGGCGTCCCGCTAAATACATCTGGACATTCAGACTACGTCGTCAAGGCTGTTTGTCCCATCTGCATTCCTTTGGTTGTGGGGATGCCAGAGGTGAAAGCAAGGCTTTTGCTTCCCTCGGCGTGAACTGGGCAGAGACGGAGAGCACGTGCAGGATGGCCTCGCCGTTCCTGACCCATGCACCAAGGGACATTTGCTACTCCCCTGCTTATGCTGAGGTCTTCTTCTGGGAAAGAAGTCCCAAATCCTTTTCTCTTCTTGACCATCTTTTTCCTTGCACTCAAGAGCTTTTCTCCTCCCTTGGCCTTCACCCTCCATACCTTTCCGGAAAGTGACGGCAGCCCTCTCAGCCTTTGCCTTGCTCCTGCTAGTCGTCTTCACCTCAGCTAGAGAGTCCGGAAGGATCGCTGCAGGTCCCTTCCAACTCTTCTCTTCACTTGTGTTCTATTCCCTGCACTCACGATGAGGCGAATAACAAGGAGACCACTGTTTGCCTGAAATGCCAGGGGGTTTACAGCTCCAGAAACACTTTCGAGGACACAAATCAAAAAGGATACAAGTAGAAAGAGGATTTGATTTCACTTGATTTGACTTTATTTTAGTTTATTTTATTTTCTGTCTTGCTATGTTGGTTTATGTTAGTTTAGTTTCGTTTCTTTCCTGTGATGTTATTGGATTTGATTTGATTCTATTTTCTTTGGGGTTATTTCTTATGATTTTATTTTATGTTGGTTTATCTTATTTTATTTGACCTTGCTTTACGCGTTTTTATTTTGGTTTGTTCTTTTATTATTTTGTTTCATTGTATTTGGTCTTATTTTGGTTTAGGCTCTTTTAGGCTATTTTGCTGAATCTCTTTCAGAGCCGAGGCTCACAAGCATGAACACAATGCGCATGTGCAGCCAGGAGCAGGCTGATGTGTTCTTTAGTTTAGTTTGAAAAAGCATCCCTTGCAGTCTGGCAAAGGAAAGCTGCAGAAAGGAGCAGCAGGAAGACAGGCCAAGCAGTCCCTCGTTTCTCAACAGTGCAGAAGAACTTGAAGAAGGAGGATGGCTACCGACCACACACCGAAAAGCAGCAGAAGAGGAGGGGTGTGCTGCCCTGGGCTATTTTCACAAGTAGGACACGTGTCGATGACAAGCACCCCTTTTGCCTTCCAAAACTTGCTCCGCTGTGCTGCTTGGCCAGGGAGGCATGAAAAGCGCTCTCCTGCCTGCCCTGCGCTTAGATCGCATGCAGGGAGAGCTGAAAAGCGGCAGCTCCGCATGGTGCAGCAAGCCTGCAGCCCTTCCAAGCACAGGCTGTTTTGCACAAGCAAGGACACCTCAGGAAACGGAGCCAAGGCAAGAGCAGAGCTCGCTCCTGCTCCAAACCTGCAATGGGCAAAAGAGCCAGGGAGCGCCAGGGCACGAGGGGCGCCTCGCAGGTGCAAGAGCAGCAGGCAAGAACTGAGCCCAAAGGGCCCAGAGGAGCCCTGACAAGGGGCTGCGCTCAATGCTACGGAGGAGAAGAAGCAACCCCGGGGGCCACCCTGGGCGTCCGCCCCGGGAGTCTAGAAAGCGTCCTCCCCCCGCATGCGGGGCACGAGGGCCACCTTCGTGGAGCAGGAGCAGCAGGCACCTAGCCAAAACGGCCCAAAGGAGCCCTGGCACGGGGCCGTGCTCAGTGCTGCAGAGGAAGGCAAAAAACCCCCGGGGACACTTGCTAGCCCACCGTGGGGGTAAAAAAGCCTTCCTCCCCGCAGCTGCAGGCCACGAGAGGCCACCTTCGTGGTGCATGAGCAGCAGGCAGTAACCCAGCCAAAATGGCCCAGAGGAGCCCTGACAAGTGCTCATGCTCAATGCTGCAGAGGAAGGCAAAAAACCCCCGGGCACCAGAGCCACTCTGCCCCGGGGGAAAATTCCTTCCTGACCCCAGCATCGCCGGCCATGGGCTATTCCCTCAGCACGTGAGCAAGACCTGCCTCCTCGGCCCGCAGGCTGCTCACGCCTCCCAGGAGATGCCCAACCCCGATTCTCCCTCCACCTGCTGCCACCTCAGGGCCTTCCCAGAGGGGCAAAACGCCCCCGGTCTGATCCATCTGGGGGACAATGATCCTTCCGGCACCTGGCAAGGCACCAGCGGCTGCTCCAAAGCACCGGCACCCCCGCCAACATCTCTGCATCCCATTCCTCACGGCTGCTGACACTGGCTCCGCAGGGGATGAGGATGGCGAGCTCTGCAGTGCTCCTCAGGAAGGCATTCCCTTGCTCTTGCCACTGCTAGCCAGCTGAAAAGGCCAGCCAGCCTCACCAACCTCCAGCTGTTGGGGGTTCTTCTCGTCTCCAGCAGCCTCGTCGAGCTCCCTCCGGCCTTCCTCCCTCAGCCCTCGCCAAGTAATTCCACCGCCTCCTCAAGGACTTCCTCTCGCACGTCTTGGCGCTGCCCCCAGGCCAGCTATGGCAGCGCGACGCGGGAGCGTGCTCCCTTTTAGGCTGCCCCGGGGCATGGTGACTGCTGCGTTGCCGGGTGCTGGCACTGTGACACGGGGGTGACGGGGCCCCCCCTGCGCAGCCCCGCCCGCCGGCCCTCCGCCCAGCATCCTTCCCAGGAAGGCCTTTGGGCTGCTGGCCCCGAGGCAGCCCCTGGGCCCAGGAGGCTCAGGGGGCTGTCCCTGCCCTTGCTGGCCATGCCCTGGGCACAGCTGCTGGGCGTCCCGCTAAATACATCTGGACATTCAGACTACGTCGTCAAGGCTGTTTGTCCCATCTGCATTCTTTTGGTTGTGGGGATGCCAGAGGTGAAAGCAAGGCTTTTGCTTCCCTCGGCGTGAACTGGGCAGAGACGGAGAGCACGTGCAGGATGGCCTCGCCGTTCCTGACCCATGCACCAAGGGACATTTGCTACTCCCCTGCTTATGCTGAGGTCTTCTTCTGGGAAAGAAGTCCCAAATCCTTTTCTCTTCTTGACCATCTTTTTCCTTGCACTCAAGAGCTTTTCTCCTCCCTTGGCCTTCACCCTCCATACCTTTCCGGAAAGTGACGGCAGCCCTCTCAGCCTTTGCCTTGCTCCTGCTAGTCGTCTTCACCTCAGCTAGAGAGTCCGGAAGGATCGCTGCAGGTCCCTTCCAACTCAGCCCTTCTCTTCTCTTCACCTCTAGTCTATTCCCTGCACTCACGATGAGGCGAATAACAAGGAGACCACTATTTGCCTGAAATGCCAGGGGGTTTACAGCTCCAGAAACACTTTCGAGGACACAAATCAAAAAGGATACAAGTAGAAACAGGATTTGATTTCATTTGATTTTACTTGATTTTACTTCATTTTATTTTCTGTCTTGTTAGGTTGGTTTATGTTAGTTTAGTTTCGTTTCTTTCCTGTGATGTTATTGGATTTGATTTGATTCTATTTTCTTTGGGGTTATTTCTTATGATTTTATTTTATGTTGGTTTATCTTATTTTATTTGACCTTGCTTTACGCGTTTTTATTTCGGTTTGTTCTTTTATTATTTTGTTTCATTGTATTTGGTCTTATTTTGGTTTAGGCTCTTTTAGGCTATTTTGCTGAATCTCTTTCAGAGCCGAGGCTCACAAGCATGAACACAATGCGCATGTGCAGCCAGGAGCAGGCTGATGTGTTCTTTAGTTTAGTTTGAAAAAGCATGCCTTGCAGTCTGGCAAAGGAAAGCTGCAGAAAGGAGCAGCAGGAAGACAGGCCGAGCAGTCCCTCGTTTCTCAACAGTGCAGAAGAACTTGAAGAAGGAGGATGGGTACCGACCACACACCGAAAAGCAGAAGAAGAGGAGGGGTGTGGTGCCCTGGGCTATTTTCACAAGTAGGACACGTGTCGATGACAAGCACCCCTTTTGCCTTCCAAAACTTGCTCCGCTGTGCTGCTTGGCCAGGGAGGCATGAAAAGCGCTCTCCTGCCTGCCCTGCGCTTGCATCGCATGCAGGGAGAGCTGAAAAGCTGCAGCTCCGCATGGTGCAGCAAGCCTGCAGCCCTTCCAAGCACAGGCTGTTTTGCACAAGCAAGGACACCTCGGGAAACGGAGCCAAGGCAAGAGCAGAGCTCGCTCCTGCTCCAAACCTGCAATGGGCAAAAGAGCCAGGGAGCGCCAGGGCACGAGGGGCGCCTCGCAGGTGCAAGAGCAGAGGGGAAGAACTGAGCCCAAAGGGCCCAGAGGAGCCCTGACAAGGGGCTGCGCCCAATGCTACGCAGGAGAAGAAGCAACCCCGGGGGGCCACCCTGGGCGTCCGCCCCGGGAGTCTAGAAAGCGTCCTCCCCCCGCATGCGGGGCACGAGGGCCACCTTCGTGGAGCAGGAGCAGCAGGCACCTAGCCAAAACGGCCCAAAGGAGCCCTGGCAAGAGGCTGTGCTCAGTGCTGCAGAGGAAGGCAAAAAACCCCCGGGGACACTTGCTAGCCCACCGTGGGGGTAAAAAAGCCTTCCTCCCCGCAGCTGCAGGCCACGAGAGGCCACCTTCGTGGTGCATGAGCAGCAGGCAGTAACCCAGCCAAAATGGCCCAGAGGAGCCCTGACAAGTGCTCATGCTGAATGCTGCAGAGGAAGGCAAAAAACTCCCGGGCACCACAGCCAATCTGCCCCGGGGGAAAATTCCTTCCTGACCCCAGCATCGCCGGCCATGGGCTATTCCCTGAGCACGTGAGCAAGACCTGCCTCCTCGGCCCGCAGGCTGCTCACGCCTCCCAGGAGATGCCCAACCCCAATTCTCCCTCCACCTGCTGCCACCTCAGGGCCTTCCCAGAGGGGCAAAACGCCCCCGGCCTCATCCATCTGGGGGACAACGATCCTTCCGGCGCCTGGCAAGGCACCAGTGGCTGCTCCAAAGCACCGGCACCCCCGCCAACATCTCTGCATCCCATTCCTCACGGCTGCTGACACTGGCTCCGCAGGGGATGAGGATGGCGAGCTCTGCAGTGCTCCTCAGGAAGGCATTCCCTTGCTCTTGCCACTGCTAGCCAGCTGAAAAGGCCAGCCAGCCTCACCAACCTCCAGCTGTTGGGGGTTCTTCTCGTCTCCAGCAGCCTCGTCGAGCTCCCTCCGGCCTTCCTCCCTCAGCCCTCGCCAAGTAATTCCACCGCCTCCTCAAGGACTTCCTCTCGCACGTCTTGGCGCTGCCCCCAGGCCAGCTATGGCAGCGCGACGCGGGAGCGTGCTCCCTTTTATGCTGCCCCGGGGCATGGTGACTGCTGCGTTGCCGGGTGCTGGCACTGTGACACGGGGGTGACGGGGCCCCCCCTGCGCAGCCCCGCCCGCCGGCCCTCCGCCCAGCATCCTTCCCAGGAAGGCCTTTGGGCTGCTGGCCCCGAGGCAGCCCCTGGGCCCAGGAGGCTCAGGGGGCTGTCCCTGCCCTTGCTGGCCATGCCCTGGGCACAGCTGCTGGGCGTCCCGCTAAATACATCTGGACATTCAGACTACGTCGTCAAGGCTGTTTGTCCCATCTGCATTCCTTTGGTTGTGGGGATGCCAGAGGTGAAAGCAAGGCTTTTGCTTCCCTCGGCGTGAACTGGGCAGAGACGGAGAGCACGTGCAGGATGGCCTCGCCGTTCCTGACCCATGCACCAAGGCACATTTGCTACTCCCCTGCTTATGCTGAGGTCTTCTTCTGGGAAAGAAGTCCCAAATCCTTTTCTCTTCTTGACCATCTTTTTCCTTGCACTCAAGAGCTTTTCTCCTCCCTTGGCCTTCACCCTCCATACCTTTCCGGAAAGTGACGGCAGCCCTCTCAGCCTTTGCCTTGCTCCTGCTAGTCGTCTTCACCTCAGCTAGAGAGTCCGGAAGGATTGCTGCAGGTCCCTCCCAACTCTTCTCTTCACTTGTGTTCTATTCCCTGCACTCACGATGAGGCGAATAACAAGGAGACCACTATTTGCCTGAAATGCCAGGGGGTTTACAGCTCCAGAAACACTTTCGAGGACACAAATCAAAAAGGATACAAGTAGAAAGAGGATTTGATTTCATTTGATTTTACTTGATTTTACTTCATTTTATTTTCTGTCTTGCTATGTTGGTTTATGTTAGTTTAGTTTCGTTTCTTTCCTGTGATGTTATTGGATTTGATTTGATTCTATTTTCTTTGGGGTTATTTCTTATGATTTTACTTTATGTTGGTTTATCTTATTTTATTTGACCTTGCTTTACGCGTTTTTATTTCGGTTTGTTCTTTTATTATTTTGTTTCATTGTATTTGGTCTTATTTTGGTTTAGGCTCTTTTAGGCTATTTTGCTGAATCTCTTTCAGAGCCGAGGCTCACAAGCATGAACACAATGCGCATGTGCAGCCAGGAGCAGGCTGATGTGTTCTTTAGTTTAGTTTGAAAAAGCATGCCTTGCAGTCTGGCAAAGGAAAGCTGCAGAAAGGAGCAGCAGGAAGACAGGCCAAGCAGTCCCTCGTTTCTCAACAGTGCAGAAGAACTTGAAGAAGGAGGATGGGGACCGACCACACACCGAAAAGCAGAAGAAGAGGAGGGGTGTGCTGCCCTGGGCTATTTTCACAAGTAGGACACGTGTCGATGACAAGCACCCCTTTTGCCTTCCAAAACTTGCTCCGCTGTGCTGCTTGGCCAGGGAGGCATGAAAAGCGCTCTCCTGCCTGCCCTGCGCTTGCATCGCATGCAGGGAGAGCTGAAAAGCTGCAGCTCCGCATGGTGCAGCAAGCCTGCAGCCCTTCCAAGCACAGGCTGTTTTGCACAAGCAAGGACACCTCGGGAAACGCAGCCAAGGGAAGAGCAGAGCTCGCTCCTGCTCCAAACCTGCAATGGGCAAAAGAGCCAGGGAGCGCCAGGGCACGAGGGGCGCCTCGCAGGTGCAAGAGCAGCGGGCAAGAACTGAGCCCAAAGGGCCCAGAGGAGCCCTGACAAGGGGCTGCGCCCAATGCTACGCAGGAGAAGAAGCAACCCCGGGGGGCCACCCTGGGCGTCCGCCCCGGGAGTCTAGAAAGCGTCCTCCCCCCGCATGCGGGGCACGAGGGCCACCTTCGTGGAGCAGGAGCAGCAGGCACCTAGCCAAAACGGCCCAAAGGAGCCCTGGCAAGAGGCTGTGCTCAGTGCTGCAGAGGAAGGCAAAAAACCCCCGGGGACACTTGCTAGCCCACCGTGGGGGTAAAAAAGCCTTCCTCCCCGCAGCTGCAGGCCACGAGAGGCCACCTTCGTGGTGCATGAGCAGCAGGCAGTAACCCAGCCAAAATGGCCCAGAGGAGCCCTGACAAGTGCTCATGCTGAATGCTGCAGAGGAAGGCAAAAAACTCCCGGGCACCACAGCCAATCTGCCCCGGGGCAAAATTCCTTCCTGACCCCAGCATCGCCGGCCATGGGCTATTCCCTCAGCACGTGAGCAAGACCTGCCTCCTTGGCCCGCAGGCTGCTCATGCCTCCCAGGAGATGCCCAACCCCAATTCTCCCTCCACCTGCTGCCACCTCAGGGCCTTCCCAGAGGGGCAAAACGCCCCCGGCCTCATCCATCTGGGGGACAACGATCCTTCCGGCGCCTGGCAAGGCACCAGTGGCTGCTCCAAAGCACCGGCACCCCCGCCAACATCTCTGCATCCCATTCCTCACGGCTGCTGACACTGGCTCCGCAGGGGATGAGGATGGCGAGCTCTGCAGTGCTCCTCAGGAAGGCATTCCCTTGCTCTTGCCACTGCTAGCCAGCTGAAAAGGCCAGCCAGCCTCACCAACCTCCAGCTGTTGGGGGTTCTTCTCGTCTCCAGCAGCCTCGTCGAGCTCCCTCCGGCCTTCCTCCCTCAGCCCTCGCCAAGTAATTCCACCGCCTCCTCAAGGACTTCCTCTCGCACGTCTTGGCGCTGCCCCCAGGCCAGCTATGGCAGCGCGACGCGGGAGCGTGCTCCCTTTTAGGCTGCCCCGGGGCATGGTGACTGCTGCGTTGCCGGGTGCTGGCACTGTGACACGGGGGTGACGGGGCCCCCCCTGCGCAGCCCCGCCCGCCGGCCCTCCGCCCAGCATCCTTCCCAGGAAGGCCTTTGGGCTGCTGGCCCCGAGGCAGCCCCTGGGCCCAGGAGGCTCAGGGGGCTGTCCCTGCCCTTGCTGGCCATGCCCTGGGCACAGCTGCTGGGCGTCCCGCTAAATACATCTGGACATTCAGACTACGTCGTCAAGGCTGTTTGTCCCATCTGCATTCCTTTGGTTGTGGGGATGCCAGAGGTGAAAGCAAGGCTTTTGCTTCCCTCGGCGTGAACTGGGCAGAGACGGAGAGCACGTGCAGGATGGCCTCGCCGTTCCTGACCCATGCACCAAGGGACATTTGCTACTCCCCTGCTTATGCTGAGGTCTTCTTCTGGGAAAGAAGTCCCAAATCCTTTTCTCTTCTTGACCATCTTTTTCCTTGCACTCAAGAGCTTTTCTCCTCCCTTGGCCTTCACCCTCCATACCTTTCCGGAAAGTGACGGCAGCCCTCTCAGCCTTTGCCTTGCTCCTGCTAGTCGTCTTCCCCTCAGCTAGAGAGTCCGGAAGGATCGCTGCAGGTCCCTTCCAACTCAGCCCTTCTCTTCTCTTCACCTCTAGTCTATTCCCTGCACTCACGATGAGGCGAATAACAAGGAGACCACTATTTGCCTGAAATGCCAGGGGGTTTACAGCTCCAGAAACACTTTCGAGGACACAAATCAAAAAGGATACAAGTAGAAACAGGATTTGATTTCATTTGATTTTACTTGATTTTACTTCATTTTATTTTCTGTCTTGTTAGGTTGGTTTATGTTAGTTTAGTTTCGTTTCTTTCCTGTGATGTTATTGGATTTGATTTGATTCTATTTTCTTTGGGGTTATTTCTTATGATTTTATTTTATGTTGGTTTATCTTATTTTATTTGACCTTGCTTTACGCGTTTTTATTTCGGTTTGTTCTTTTATTATTTTGTTTCATTGTATTTGGTCTTATTTTGGTTTAGGCTCTTTTAGGCTATTTTGCTGAATCTCTTTCAGAGCCGAGGCTCACAAGCATGAACACAATGCGCATGTGCAGCCAGGAGCAGGCTGATGTGTTCTTTAGTTTAGTTTGAAAAAGCATCCCTTGCAGTCTGGCAAAGGAAAGCTGCAGAAAGGAGCAGCAGGAAGACAGGCCAAGCAGTCCCTCGTTTCTCAACAGTGCAGAAGAACTTGAAGAAGGAGGATGGGTACCGACCACACACCGAAAAGCAGAAGAAGAGGAGGGGTGTGGTGCCCTGGGCTATTTTCACAAGTAGGACACGTGTCGATGACAAGCACCCCTTTTGCCTTCCAAAACTTGCTCCGCTGTGCTGCTTGGCCAGGGAGGCATGAAAAGCGCTCTCCTGCCTGCCCTGCGCTTGCATCGCATGCAGGGAGAGCTGAAAAGCTGCAGCTCCCCATGGTGCAGCAAGCCTGCAGCCCTTCCAAGCACAGGCTGTTTTGCACAAGCAAGGACACCTCGGGAAACGCAGCCAAGGGAAGAGCAGAGCTCGCTCCTGCTCCAAACCTGCAATGGGCAAAAGAGCCAGGGAGCGCCAGGGCACGAGGGGCGCCTCGCAGGTGCAAGAGCAGCGGGCAAGAACTGAGCCCAAAGGGCCCAGAGGAGCCCTGACAAGGGGCTGCGCCCAATGCTACGCAGGAGAAGAAGCAACCCCGGGGGGCCACCCTGGGCGTCCGCCCCGGGAGTCTAGAAAGCGTCCTCCCCCCGCATGCGGGGCACGAGGGCCACCTTCGTGGAGCAGGAGCAGCAGGCACCTAGCCAAAACGGCCCAAAGGAGCCCTGGCAAGAGGCTGTGCTCAGTGCTGCAGAGGAAGGCAAAAAACCCCCGGGGACACTTGCTAGCCCACCGTGGGGGGAAAAAAGCCTTCCTCCCCGCAGCTGCAGGCCACGAGAGGCCACCTTCGTGGTGCATGAGCAGCAGGCAGTAACCCAGCCAAAATGGCCCAGAGGAGCCCTGACAAGTGCTCATGCTGAATGCTGCAGAGGAAGGCAAAAAACTCCCGGGCACCACAGCCAATCTGCCCCGGGGGAAAATTCCTTCCTGACCCCAGCATCGCCGGCCATGGGCTATTCCCTCAGCACGTGAGCAAGACCTGCCTCCTTGGCCCGCAGGCTGCTCATGCCTCCCAGGAGATGCCCAACCCCAATTCTCCCTCCACCTGCTGCCACCTCAGGGCCTTCCCAGAGGGGCAAAACGCCCCCGGCCTCATCCATCTGGGGGACAACGATCCTTCCGGCGCCTGGCAAGGCACCAGTGGCTGCTCCAAAGCACCGGCACCCCCGCCAACATCTCTGCATCCCATTCCTCACGGCTGCTGACACTGGCTCCGCAGGGGATGAGGATGGCGAGCTCTGCAGTGCTCCTCAGGAAGGCATTCCCTTGCTCTTGCCACTGCTAGCCAGCTGAAAAGGCCAGCCAGCCTCACCAACCTCCAGCTGTTGGGGGTTCTTCTCGTCTCCAGCAGCCTCGTCGAGCTCCCTCCGGCCTTCCTCCCTCAGCCCTCGCCAAGTAATTCCACCGCCTCCTCAAGGACTTCCTCTCGCACGTCTTGGCGCTGCCCCCAGGCCAGCTATGGCAGCGCGACGCGGGAGCGTGCTCCCTTTTATGCTGCCCCGGGGCATGGTGACTGCTGCGTTGCCGGGTGCTGGCACTGTGACACGGGGGTGACGGGGCCCCCCCTGCGCAGCCCCGCCCGCCGGCCCTCCGCCCAGCATCCTTCCCAGGAAGGCCTTTGGGCTGCTGGCCCCGAGGCAGCCCCTGGGCCCAGGAGGCTCAGGGGGCTGTCCCTGCCCTTGCTGGCCATGCCCTGGGCACAGCTGCTGGGCGTCCCGCTAAATACATCTGGACATTCAGACTACGTCGTCAAGGCTGTTTGTCCCATCTGCATTCCTTTGGTTGTGGGGATGCCAGAGGTGAAAGCAAGGCTTTTGCTTCCCTCGGCGTGAACTGGGCAGAGACGGAGAGCACGTGCAGGATGGCCTCGCCGTTCCTGACCCATGCACCAAGGCACATTTGCTACTCCCCTGCTTATGCTGAGGTCTTCTTCTGGGAAAGAAGTCCCAAATCCTTTTCTCTTCTTGACCATCTTTTTCCTTGCACTCAAGAGCTTTTCTCCTCCCTTGGCCTTCACCCTCCATACCTTTCCGGAAAGTGACGGCAGCCCTCTCAGCCTTTGCCTTGCTCCTGCTAGTCGTCTTCACCTCAGCTAGAGAGTCCGGAAGGATCGCTGCAGGTCCCTTCCAACTCTTCTCTTCACTTGTGTTCTATTCCCTGCACTCACGATGAGGCGAATAACAAGGAGACCACTGTTTGCCTGAAATGCCAGGGGGTTTACAGCTCCAGAAACACTTTCGAGGACACAAATCAAAAAGGATACAAGTAGAAAGAGGATTTGATTTCACTTGATTTGACTTTATTTTAGTTTATTTTATTTTCTGTCTTGCTATGTTGGTTTATGTTAGTTTAGTTTCGTTTCTTTCCTGTGATGTTATTGGATTTGATTTGATTCTATTTTCTTTGGGGTTATTTCTTATGATTTTATTTTATGTTGGTTTATCTTATTTTATTTGACCTTGCTTTACGCGTTTTTATTTTGGTTTGTTCTTTTATTATTTTGTTTCATTGTATTTGGTCTTATTTTGGTTTAGGCTCTTTTAGGCTATTTTGCTGAATCTCTTTCAGAGCCGAGGCTCACAAGCATGAACACAATGCGCATGTGCAGCCAGGAGCAGGCTGATGTGTTCTTTAGTTTAGTTTGAAAAAGCATCCCTTGCAGTCTGGCAAAGGAAAGCTGCAGAAAGGAGCAGCAGGAAGACAGGCCAAGCAGTCCCTCGTTTCTCAACAGTGCAGAAGAACTTGAAGAAGGAGGATGGGTACCGACCACACACCGAAAAGCAGAAGAAGAGGAGGGGTGTGGTGCCCTGGGCTATTTTCACAAGTAGGACACGTGTCGATGACAAGCACCCCTTTTGCCTTCCAAAACTTGCTCCGCTGTGCTGCTTGGCCAGGGAGGCATGAAAAGCGCTCTCCTGCCTGCCCTGCGCTTGCATCGCATGCAGGGAGAGCTGAAAAGCTGCAGCTCCCCATGGTGCAGCAAGCCTGCAGCCCTTCCAAGCACAGGCTGTTTTGCACAAGCAAGGACACCTCGGGAAACGGAGCCAAGGGAAGAGCAGAGCTCGCTCCTGCTCCAAACCTGCAATGGGCAAAAGAGCCAGGGAGCGCCAGGGCACGAGGGGCGCCTCGCAGGTGCAAGAGCAGCGGGCAAGAACTGAGCCCAAAGGGCCCAGAGGAGCCCTGACAAGGGGCTGCGCCCAATGCTACGCAGGAGAAGAAGCAACCCCGGGGGGCCACCCTGGGCGTCCGCCCCGGGAGTCTAGAAAGCGTCCTCCCCCCGCATGCGGGGCACGAGGGCCACCTTCGTGGAGCAGGAGCAGCAGGCACCTAGCCAAAACGGCCCAAAGGAGCCCTGGCAAGAGGCTGTGCTCAGTGCTGCAGAGGAAGGCAAAAAACCCCCGGGGACACTTGCTAGCCCACCGTGGGGGTAAAAAAGCCTTCCTCCCCGCAGCTGCAGGCCACGAGAGGCCACCTTCGTGGTGCATGAGCAGCAGGCAGTAACCCAGCCAAAATGGCCCAGAGGAGCCCTGACAAGTGCTCATGCTGAATGCTGCAGAGGAAGGCAAAAAACTCCCGGGCACCACAGCCAATCTGCCCCGGGGGAAAATTCCTTCCTGACCCCAGCATCGCCGGCCATGGGCTATTCCCTCAGCACGTGAGCAAGACCTGCCTCCTTGGCCCGCAGGCTGCTCATGCCTCCCAGGAGATGCCCAACCCCAATTCTCCCTCCACCTGCTGCCACCTCAGGGCCTTCCCAGAGGGGCAAAACGCCCCCGGCCTCATCCATCTGGGGGACAACGATCCTTCCGGCGCCTGGCAAGGCACCAGTGGCTGCTCCAAAGCACCGGCACCCCCGCCAACATCTCTGCATCCCATTCCTCACGGCTGCTGACACTGGCTCCGCAGGGGATGAGGATGGCGAGCTCTGCAGTGCTCCTCAGGAAGGCATTCCCTTGCTCTTGCCACTGCTAGCCAGCTGAAAAGGCCAGCCAGCCTCACCAACCTCCAGCTGTTGGGGGTTCTTCTCGTCTCCAGCAGCCTCGTCGAGCTCCCTCCGGCCTTCCTCCCTCAGCCCTCGCCAAGTAATTCCACCGCCTCCTCAAGGACTTCCTCTCGCACGTCTTGGCGCTGCCCCCAGGCCAGCTATGGCAGCGCGACGCGGGACCGTGCTCCCTTTTATGCTGCCCCGGGGCATGGTGACTGCTGCGTTGCCGGGTGCTGGCACTGTGACACGGGGGTGACGGGGCCCCCCCTGCGCAGCCCCGCCCGCCGGCCCTCCGCCCAGCATCCTTCCCAGGAAGGCCTTTGGGCTGCTGGCCCCGAGGCAGCCCCTGGGCCCAGGAGGCTCAGGGGGCTGTCCCTGCCCTTGCTGGCCATGCCCTGGGCACAGCTGCTGGGCGTCCCGCTAAATACATCTGGACATTCAGACTACGTCGTCAAGGCTGTTTGTCCCATCTGCATTCCTTTGGTTGTGGGGATGCCAGAGGTGAAAGCAAGGCTTTTGCTTCCCTCGGCGTGAACTGGGCAGAGACGGAGAGCACGTGCAGGATGGCCTCGCCGTTCCTGACCCATGCACCAAGGGACATTTGCTACTCCCCTGCTTATGCTGAGGTCTTCTTCTGGGAAAGAAGTCCCAAATCCTTTTCTCTTCTTGACCATCTTTTTCCTTGCACTCAAGAGCTTTTCTCCTCCCTTGGCCTTCACCCTCCATACCTTTCCGGAAAGTGACGGCAGCCCTCTCAGCCTTTGCCTTGCTCCTGCTAGTCGTCTTCCCCTCAGCTAGAGAGTCCGGAAGGATCGCTGCAGGTCCCTTCCAACTCAGCCCTTCTCTTCTCTTCACCTCTAGTCTATTCCCTGCACTCACGATGAGGCGAATAACAAGGAGACCACTATTTGCCTGAAATGCCAGGGGGTTTACAGCTCCAGAAACACTTTCGAGGACACAAATCAAAAAGGATACAAGTAGAAAGAGGATTTGATTTCACTTGATTTGACTTTATTTTAGTTTATTTTATTTTCTGTCTTGTTAGGTTGGTTTATGTTAGTTTAGTTTCGTTTCTTTCCTGTGATGTTATTGGATTTGATTTGATTCTATTTTCTTTGGGGTTATTTCTTATGATTTTATTTTATGTTGGTTTATCTTATTTTATTTGACCTTGCTTTACGCGTTTTTATTTTGGTTTGTTCTTTTATTATTTTGTTTCATTGTATTTGGTCTTATTTTGGTTTAGGCTCTTTTAGGCTATTTTGCTGAATCTCTTTCAGAGCCGAGGCTCACAAGCATGAACACAATGCGCATGTGCAGCCAGGAGCAGGCTGATGTGTTCTTTAGTTTAGTTTGAAAAAGCATCCCTTGCAGTCTGGCAAAGGAAAGCTGCAGAAAGGAGCAGCAGGAAGACAGGCCAAGCAGTCCCTCGTTTCTCAACAGTGCAGAAGAACTTGAAGAAGGAGGATGGGTACCGACCACACACCGAAAAGTAGAAGAAGAGGAGGGGTGTGCTGCCCTGGGCTATTTTCACAAGTAGGACACGTGTCGATGACAAGCACCCCTTTTGCCTTCCAAAACTTGCTCCGCTGTGCTGCTTGGCCAGGGAGGCATGAAAAGCGCTCTCCTGCCTGCCCTGCGCTTGCATCGCATGCAGGGAGAGCTGAAAAGCTGCAGCTCCCCATGGTGCAGCAAGCCTGCAGCCCTTCCAAGCACAGGCTGTTTTGCACAAGCAAGGACACCTCGGGAAACGGAGCCAAGGCAAGAGCAGAGCTCGCTCCTGCTCCAAACCTGCAATGGGCAAAAGAGCCAGGGAGCGCCAGGGCACGAGGGGCGCCTCGCAGGTGCAAGAGCAGCGGGCAAGAACTGAGCCCAAAGGGCCCAGAGGAGCCCTGACAAGGGGCTGCGCCCAATGCTACGCAGGAGAAGAAGCAACCCCGGGGGGCCACCCTGGGCGTCCGCCCCGGGAGTCTAGAAAGCGTCCTCCCCCCGCATGCGGGGCACGAGGGCCACCTTCGTGGAGCAGGAGCAGCAGGCACCTAGCCAAAACGGCCCAAAGGAGCCCTGGCAAGAGGCTGTGCTCAGTGCTGCAGAGGAAGGCAAAAAACCCCCGGGGACACTTGCTAGCCCACCGTGGGGGTAAAAAAGCCTTCCTCCCCGCAGCTGCAGGCCACGAGAGGCCACCTTCGTGGTGCATGAGCAGCAGGCAGTAACCCAGCCAAAATGGCCCAGAGGAGCCCTGACAAGTGCTCATGCTGAATGCTGCAGAGGAAGGCAAAAAACTCCCGGGCACCACAGCCAATCTGCCCCGGGGGAAAATTCCTTCCTGACCCCAGCATCGCCGGCCATGGGCTATTCCCTCAGCACGTGAGCAAGACCTGCCTCCTTGGCCCGCAGGCTGCTCATGCCTCCCAGGAGATGCCCAACCCCAATTCTCCCTCCACCTGCTGCCACCTCAGGGCCTTCCCAGAGGGGCAAAACGCCCCCGGCCTCATCCATCTGGGGGACAACGATCCTTCCGGCGCCTGGCAAGGCACCAGTGGCTGCTCCAAAGCACCGGCACCCCCGCCAACATCTCTGCATCCCATTCCTCACGGCTGCTGACACTGGCTCCGCAGGGGATGAGGATGGCGAGCTCTGCAGTGCTCCTCAGGAAGGCATTCCCTTGCTCTTGCCACTGCTAGCCAGCTGAAAAGGCCAGCCAGCCTCACCAACCTCCAGCTGTTGGGGGTTCTTCTCGTCTCCAGCAGCCTCGTCGAGCTCCCTCCGGCCTTCCTCCCTCAGCCCTCGCCAAGTAATTCCACCGCCTCCTCAAGGACTTCCTCTCGCACGTCTTGGCGCTGCCCCCAGGCCAGCTATGGCAGCGCGACGCGGGAGCGTGCTCCCTTTTATGCTGCCCCGGGGCATGGTGACTGCTGCGTTGCCGGGTGCTGGCACTGTGACACGGGGGTGACGGGGCCCCCCCTGCGCGGCCCCGCCCGCCGGCCCTCCGCCCAGCATCCTTCCCAGGAAGGCCTTTGGGCTGCTGGCCCCGAGGCAGCCCCTGGGCCCAGGAGGCTCAGGGGGCTGTCCCTGCCCTTGCTGGCCATGCCCTGGGCACAGCTGCTGGGCGTCCCGCTAAATACATCTGGACATTCAGACTACGTCGTCAAGGCTGTTTGTCCCATCTGCATTCCTTTGGTTGTGGGGATGCCAGAGGTGAAAGCAAGGCTTTTGCTTCCCTCGGCGTGAACTGGGCAGAGACGGAGAGCACGTGCAGGATGGCCTCGCCGTTCCTGACCCATGCACCAAGGGACATTTGCTACTCCCCTGCTTATGCTGAGGTCTTCTTCTGGGAAAGAAGTCCCAAATCCTTTTCTCTTCTTGACCATCTTTTTCCTTGCACTCAAGAGCTTTTCTCCTCCCTTGGCCTTCACCCTCCATACCTTTCCGGAAAGTGACGGCAGCCCTCTCAGCCTTTGCCTTGCTCCTGCTAGTCGTCTTCCCCTCAGCTAGAGAGTCCGGAAGGATCGCTGCAGGTCCCTTCCAACTCAGCCCTTCTCTTCTCTTCACCTCTAGTCTATTCCCTGCACTCACGATGAGGCGAATAACAAGGAGACCACTATTTGCCTGAAATGCCAGGGGGTTTACAGCTCCAGAAACACTTTCGAGGACACAAATCAAAAAGGATACAAGTAGAAACAGGATTTGATTTCATTTGATTTTACTTGATTTTACTTCATTTTATTTTCTGTCTTGTTAGGTTGGTTTATGTTAGTTTAGTTTCGTTTCTTTCCTGTGATGTTATTGGATTTGATTTGATTCTATTTTCTTTGGGGTTATTTCTTATGATTTTATTTTATGTTGGTTTATCTTATTTTATTTGACCTTGCTTTACGCGTTTTTATTTCGGTTTGTTCTTTTATTATTTTGTTTCATTGTATTTGGTCTTATTTTGGTTTAGGCTCTTTTAGGCTATTTTGCTGAATCTCTTTCAGAGCCGAGGCTCACAAGCATGAACACAATGCGCATGTGCAGCCAGGAGCAGGCTGATGTGTTCTTTAGTTTAGTTTGAAAAAGCATGCCTTGCAGTCTGGCAAAGGAAAGCTGCAGAAAGGAGCAGCAGGAAGACAGGCCGAGCAGTCCCTCGTTTCTCAACAGTGCAGAAGAACTTGAAGAAGGAGGATGGGTACCGACCACACACCGAAAAGCAGAAGAAGAGGAGGGGTGTGGTGCCCTGGGCTATTTTCACAAGTAGGACACGTGTCGATGACAAGCACCCCTTTTGCCTTCCAAAACTTGCTCCGCTGTGCTGCTTGGCCAGGGAGGCATGAAAAGCGCTCTCCTGCCTGCCCTGCGCTTGCATCGCATGCAGGGAGAGCTGAAAAGCTGCAGCTCCCCATGGTGCAGCAAGCCTGCAGCCCTTCCAAGCACAGGCTGTTTTGCACAAGCAAGGACACCTCGGGAAACGGAGCCAAGGGAAGAGCAGAGCTCGCTCCTGCTCCAAACGTGCAATGGGCAAAAGAGCCAGGGAGCGCCAGGGCACGAGGGGCGCCTCGCAGGTGCAAGAGCAGAGGGGAAGAACTGAGCCCAAAGGGCCCAGAGGAGCCCTGACAAGGGGCTGCGCTCAATGCTACGCAGGAGAAGAAGCAACCCCGGGGGGCCACCCTGGGCGTCCGCCCCGGGAGTCTAGAAAGCGTCCTCCCCCCGCATGCGGGGCACGAGGGCCACCTTCGTGGAGCAGGAGCAGCAGGCACCTAGCCAAAACGGCCCAAAGGAGCCCTGGCAAGAGGCTGTGCTCAGTGCTGCAGAGGAAGGCAAAAAACCCCCGGGGACACTTGCTAGCCCACCGTGGGGGTAAAAAAGCCTTCCTCCCCGCAGCTGCAGGCCACGAGAGGCCACCTTCGTGGTGCATGAGCAGCAGGCAGTAACCCAGCCAAAATGGCCCAGAGGAGCCCTGACAAGTGCTCATGCTGAATGCTGCAGAGGAAGGCAAAAAACTCCCGGGCACCACAGCCAATCTGCCCCGGGGGAAAATTCCTTCCTGACCCCAGCATCGCCGGCCATGGGCTATTCCCTCAGCACGTGAGCAAGACCTGCCTCCTTGGCCCGCAGGCTGCTCATGCCTCCCAGGAGATGCCCAACCCCAATTCTCCCTCCACCTGCTGCCACCTCAGGGCCTTCCCAGAGGGGCAAAACGCCCCCGGCCTCATCCATCTGGGGGACAACGATCCTTCCGGCGCCTGGCAAGGCACCAGTGGCTGCTCCAAAGCACCGGCACCCCCGCCAACATCTCTGCATCCCATTCCTCACGGCTGCTGACACTGGCTCCGCAGGGGATGAGGATGGCGAGCTCTGCAGTGCTCCTCAGGAAGGCATTCCCTTGCTCTTGCCACTGCTAGCCAGCTGAAAAGGCCAGCCAGCCTCACCAACCTCCAGCTGTTGGGGGTTCTTCTCGTCTCCAGCAGCCTCGTCGAGCTCCCTCCGGCCTTCCTCCCTCAGCCCTCGCCAAGTAATTCCACCGCCTCCTCAAGGACTTCCTCTCGCACGTCTTGGCGCTGCCCCCAGGCCAGCTATGGCAGCGCGACGCGGGAGCGTGCTCCCTTTTATGCTGCCCCGGGGCATGGTGACTGCTGCGTTGCCGGGTGCTGGCACTGTGACACGGGGGTGACGGGGCCCCCCCTGCGCAGCCCCGCCCGCCGGCCCTCCGCCCAGCATCCTTCCCAGGAAGGCCTTTGGGCTGCTGGCCCCGAGGCAGCCCCTGGGCCCAGGAGGCTCAGGGGGCTGTCCCTGCCCTTGCTGGCCATGCCCTGGGCACAGCTGCTGGGCGTCCCGCTAAATACATCTGGACATTCAGACTACGTCGTCAAGGCTGTTTGTCCCATCTGCATTCCTTTGGTTGTGGGGATGCCAGAGGTGAAAGCAAGGCTTTTGCTTCCCTCGGCGTGAACTGGGCAGAGACGGAGAGCACGTGCAGGATGGCCTCGCCGTTCCTGACCCATGCACCAAGGGACATTTGCTACTCCCCTGCTTATGCTGAGGTCTTCTTCTGGGAAAGAAGTCCCAAATCCTTTTCTCTTCTTGACCATCTTTTTCCTTGCACTCAAGAGCTTTTCTCCTCCCTTGGCCTTCACCCTCCATACCTTTCCGGAAAGTGACGGCAGCCCTCTCAGCCTTTGCCTTGCTCCTGCTAGTCGTCTTCCCCTCAGCTAGAGAGTCCGGAAGGATCGCTGCAGGTCCCTTCCAACTCTTCTCTTCACTTGTGTTCTATTCCCTGCACTCACGATGAGGCGAATAACAAGGAGACCACTGTTTGCCTGAAATGCCAGGGGGTTTACAGCTCCAGAAACACTTTCGAGGACACAAATCAAAAAGGATACAAGTAGAAAGAGGATTTGATTTCACTTGATTTGACTTTATTTTAGTTTATTTTATTTTCTGTCTTGCTATGTTGGTTTATGTTAGTTTAGTTTCGTTTCTTTCCTGTGATGTTATTGGATTTGATTTGATTCTATTTTCTTTGGGGTTATTTCTTATGATTTTATTTTATGTTGGTTTATCTTATTTTATTTGACCTTGCTTTACGCGTTTTTATTTTGGTTTGTTCTTTTATTATTTTGTTTCATTGTATTTGGTCTTATTTTGGTTTAGGCTCTTTTAGGCTATTTTGCTGAATCTCTTTCAGAGCCGAGGCTCACAAGCATGAACACAATGCGCATGTGCAGCCAGGAGCAGGCTGATGTGTTCTTTAGTTTAGTTTGAAAAAGCATCCCTTGCAGTCTGGCAAAGGAAAGCTGCAGAAAGGAGCAGCAGGAAGACAGGCCAAGCAGTCCCTCGTTTCTCAACAGTGCAGAAGAACTTGAAGAAGGAGGATGGCTACCGACCACACACCGAAAAGCAGCAGAAGAGGAGGGGTGTGCTGCCCTGGGCTATTTTCACAAGTAGGACACGTGTCGATGACAAGCACCCCTTTTGCCTTCCAAAACTTGCTCCGCTGTGCTGCTTGGCCAGGGAGGCATGAAAAGCGCTCTCCTGCCTGCCCTGCGCTTAGATCGCATGCAGGGAGAGCTGAAAAGCGGCAGCTCCGCATGGTGCAGCAAGCCTGCAGCCCTTCCAAGCACAGGCTGTTTTGCACAAGCAAGGACACCTCAGGAAACGGAGCCAAGGCAAGAGCAGAGCTCGCTCCTGCTCCAAACCTGCAATGGGCAAAAGAGCCAGGGAGCGCCAGGGCACGAGGGGCGCCTCGCAGGTGCAAGAGCAGCAGGCAAGAACTGAGCCCAAAGGGCCCAGAGGAGCCCTGACAAGGGGCTGCGCTCAATGCTACGCAGGAGAAGAAGCAACCCCCGGGGGCCACCCTGGGCGTCCGCCCCGGGAGTCTAGAAAGCGTCCTCCCCCCGCATGCGGGGCACGAGGGCCACCTTCGTGGAGCAGGAGCAGCAGGCACCTAGCCAAAACGGCCCAAAGGAGCCCTGGCAAGGGGCCGTGCTCAGTGCTGCAGAGGAAGGCAAAAAACCCCCGGGGACACTTGCTAGCCCACCGTGGGGGGAAAAAAAGCCTTCCTCCCCGCAGCTGCAGGCCACAAGAGGCCACCTTCGTGGTGCATGAGCAGCAGGCAGTAACCCAGCCAAAATGGCCCAGAGGAGCCCTGACAAGTGCTCATGCTCAATGCTGCAGAGGAAGGCAAAAAACCCCCGGGCACCACAGCCACTCTGCCCCGGGGGAAAATTCCTTCCTGACCCCAGCGTCGCCGGCCATGGGCTATTCCCTGAGCATGTGAGCAAGACCTGCCTCCTCGGCCCGCAGGCTGCTCACGCCTCCCAGGAGATGCCCAACCCCGATTCTCCCTCCACCTGCTGCCACCTCAGGGCCTTCCCAGAGGGGCAAAACGCCCCCGGTCTGATCCATCTGGGGGACAATGATCCTTCCGGCGCCTGGCAAGGCACCAGCGGCTGCTCCAAAGCACCGGCACCCCCGCCAACATCTCTGCATCCCATTCCTCACGGCTGCTGACACTGGCTCCGCAGGGGATGAGGATGGCGAGCTCTGCAGTGCTCCTCAGGAAGGCATTCCCTTGCTCTTGCCACTGCTAGCCAGCTGAAAAGGCCAGCCAGCCTCACCAACCTCCAGCTGTTGGGGGTTCTTCTCGTCTCCAGCAGCCTCGTCGAGCCCCCTCCGGCCTTCCTCCCTCAGCCCTCGCCAAGTAATTCCACCACCTCCTCAAGGACTTCCTCTCGCACGTCTTGGCGCTGCCTCCAGGCCAGCTATGGCAGCGCGACGCGGGACCGTGCTCCCTTTTATGCTGCCCCGGGGCATGGTGACTGCTGCGTTGCCGGGTGCTGGCACTGTGACACGGGGGTGACGGGGCCCCCCCTGCGCAGCCCCGCCCGCCGGCCCTCCGCCCAGCATCCTTCCCAGGAAGGCCTTTGGGCTGCTGGCCCCGAGGCAGCCCCTGGGCCCAGGAGGCTCAGGGGGCTGTCCCTGCCCTTGCTGGCCACGCCCTGGGCACAGCTGCTGGGCGTCCCGCTAAATACATCTGGACATTCAGACTACGTCGTCAAGGCTGTTTGTCCCATCTGCATTCCTTTGGTTGTGGGGATGCCAGAGGTGAAAGCAAGGCTTTTGCTTCCCTCGGCGTGAACTGGGCAGAGACGGAGAGCACGTGCAGGATGGCCTCGCCGTTCCTGACCCATGCACCAAGGCACATTTGCTACTCCCCTGCTTATGGGGAGGTCTTCTTCTGGGAAAGAAGTCCCAAATCCTTTTCTCTTCTTGACCATCTTTTTCCTTGCACTCAAGAGCTTTTCTCCTCCCTTGGCCTTCACCCTCCATACCTTTCCGGAAAGTGACGGCAGCCCTCTCAGCCTTTGCCTTGCTCCTGCTAGTCGTCTTCCCCTCAGCTAGAGAGTCCGGAAGGATCGCTGCAGGTCCCTTCCAACTCAGCCCTTCTCTTCTCTTCACCTCTAGTCTATTCCCTGCACTCACGATGAGGCGAATAACAAGGAGACCACTATTTGCCTGAAATGCCAGGGGGTTTACAGCTCCAGAAACACTTTCGAGGACACAAATCAAAAAGGATACAAGTAGAAAGAGGATTTGATTTCATTTGATTTTACTTGATTTTACTTCATTTTATTTTCTGTCTTGTTAGGTTGGTTTATGTTAGTTTAGTTTCGTTTCTTTCCTGTGATGTTATTGGATTTGATTTGATTCTATTTTCTTTGGGGTTATTTCTTATGATTTTATTTTATGTTGGTTTATCTTATTTTATTTGACCTTGCTTTACGCGTTTTTATTTCGGTTTGTTCTTTTATTATTTTGTTTCATTGTATTTGGTCTTATTTTGGTTTAGGCTCTTTTAGGCTATTTTGCTGAATCTCTTTCAGAGCCGAGGCTCACAAGCATTAACACAATGCGCATGTGCAGCCAGGAGCAGGCTGATGTGTTCTTTAGTTTAGTTTGAAAAAGCATGCCTTGCAGTCTGGCAAAGGAAAGCTGCAGAAAGGAGCAGCAGGAAGACAGGCCGAGCAGTCCCTCGTTTCTCAACAGTGCAGAAGAACTTGAAGAAGGAGGATGGGTACCGACCACACACCGAAAAGCAGAAGAAGAGGAGGGGTGTGGTGCCCTGGGCTATTTTCACAAGTAGGACACGTGTCGATGACAAGCACCCCTTTTGCCTTCCAAAACTTGCTCCGCTGTGCTGCTTGGCCAGGGAGGCATGAAAAGCGCTCTCCTGCCTGCCCTGCGCTTGCATCGCATGCAGGGAGAGCTGAAAAGCTGCAGCTCCGCATGGTGCAGCAAGCCTGCAGCCCTTCCAAGCACAGGCTGTTTTGCACAAGCAAGGACACCTCGGGAAACGCAGCCAAGGGAAGAGCAGAGCTCGCTCCTGCTCCAAACCTGCAATGGGCAAAAGAGCCAGGGAGCGCCAGGGCACGAGGGGCGCCTCGCAGGTGCAAGAGCAGAGGGGAAGAACTGAGCCCAAAGGGCCCAGAGGAGCCCTGACAAGGGGCTGCGCCCAATGCTACGCAGGAGAAGAAGCAACCCCGGGGGGCCACCCTGGGCGTCCGCCCCGGGAGTCTAGAAAGCGTCCTCCCCCCGCATGCGGGGCACGAGGGCCACCTTCGTGGAGCAGGAGCAGCAGGCACCTAGCCAAAACGGCCCAAAGGAGCCCTGGCAAGAGGCTGTGCTCAGTGCTGCAGAGGAAGGCAAAAAACCCCCGGGGACACTTGCTAGCCCACCGTGGGGGGAAAAAAGCCTTCCTCCCCGCAGCTGCAGGCCACGAGAGGCCACCTTCGTGGTGCATGAGCAGCAGGCAGTAACCCAGCCAAAATGGCCCAGAGGAGCCCTGACAAGTGCTCATGCTGAATGCTGCAGAGGAAGGCAAAAAACTCCCGGGCACCACAGCCACTCTGCCCCGGGGGAAAATTCCTTCCTGACCCCAGCATCGCCGGCCATGGGCTATTCCCTCAGCACATGAGCAAGACCTGCCTCCTTGGCCCGCAGGCTGCTCACGCCTCCCAGGAGATGCCCAACCCCAATTCTCCCTCCACCTGCTGCCACCTCAGGGCCTTCCCAGAGGGGCAAAACGCCCCCGGCCTCATCCATCTGGGGGACAACGATCCTTCCGGCGCCTGGCAAGGCACCAGTGGCTGCTCCAAAGCACCGGCACCCCCGCCAACATCTCTGCATCCCATTCCTCACGGCTGCTGACACTGGCTCCGCAGGGGATGAGGATGGCGAGCTCTGCAGTGCTCCTCAAGAAGGCATTCCCTTGCTCTTGCCACTGCTAGCCAGCTGAAAAGGCCAGCCAGCCTCACCAACCTCCAGCTCTTGGTGGTTCTTCTCGTCTCCAGCAGCCTCGTCGAGCTCCCTCCGGCCTTCCTCCCTCAGCCCTCGCCAAGTAATTCCACCGCCTCCTCAAGGACTTCCTCTCGCACGTCTTGGCGCTGCCCCCAGGCCAGCTATGGCAGCGCGACGCGGGACCGTGCTCCCTTTTATGCTGCCCTGGGGCATGGTGACTGCTGCGTTGCCGGGTGCTGGCACCGTGACACGGGGGTGACGGGGCCCCCCCTGCGCAGCCCCGCCCGCCGGCCCTCCGCCCAGCATCCTTCCCAGGAAGGCCTTTGGGCTGCTGGCCCCGAGGCAGTCCCTGGGCCCAGGAGCCTCAGGGGGCTGTCCCTGCCCTTGCTGGCCATGCCCTGGGCACAGCTGCTGGGCGTCCCGCTAAATACATCTGGACATTCAGACTACGTCGTCAAGGCTGTTTGTCCCATCTGCATTCCTTTGGTTGTGGGGATGCCAGAGGTGAAAGCAAGGCTTTTGCTTCCCTCGGCGTGAACTGGGCAGAGACGGAGAGCACGTGCAGGATGGCCTCGCCGTTCCTGACCCATGCACCAAGGCACATTTGCTACTCCCCTGCTTATGGGGAGGTCTTCTTCTGGGAAAGAAGTCCCAAATCCTTTTCTCTTCTTGACCATCTTTTTCCTTGCACTCAAGAGCTTTTCTCCTCCCTTGGCCTTCACCCTCCATACCTTTCCGGAAAGTGACGGCAGCCCTCTCAGCCTTTGCCTTGCTCCTGCTAGTCGTCTTCCCCTCAGCTAGAGAGTCCGGAAGGATCGCTGCAGGTCCCTTCCAACTCAGCCCTTCTCTTCTCTTCACCTCTAGTCTATTCCCTGCACTCACGATGAGGCAAATAACAAGGAGACCACTGTTTGCCTGAAATGCCAGGGGGTTTACAGCTCCAGAAACACTTTCGAGGACACAAATCAAAAAGGATACAAGTAGAAAGAGGATTTGATTTCATTTGATTTTACTTGATTTTACTTCATTTTATTTTCTGTCTTGTTAGGTTGGTTTATGTTAGTTTAGTTTCGTTTCTTTCCTGTGATGTTATTGGATTTGATTTGATTCTATTTTCTTTGGGGTTATTTCTTATGATTTTATTTTATGTTGGTTTATCTTATTTTATTTGACCTTGCTTTACGCGTTTTTATTTCGGTTTGTTCTTTTATTATTTTGTTTCATTGTATTTGGTCTTATTTTGGTTTAGGCTCTTTTAGGCTATTTTGCTGAATCTCTTTCAGAGCCGAGGCTCACAAGCATTAACACAATGCGCATGTGCAGCCAGGAGCAGGCTGATGTGTTCTTTAGTTTAGTTTGAAAAAGCATGCCTTGCAGTCTGGCAAAGGAAAGCTGCAGAAAGGAGCAGCAGGAAGACAGGCCGAGCAGTCCCTCGTTTCTCAACAGTGCAGAAGAACTTGAAGAAGGAGGATGGGTACCGACCACACACCGAAAAGCAGAAGAAGAGGAGGGGTGTGGTGCCCTGGGCTATTTTCACAAGTAGGACACGTGTCGATGACAAGCACCCCTTTTGCCTTCCAAAACTTGCTCCGCTGTGCTGCTTGGCCAGGGAGGCATGAAAAGCGCTCTCCTGCCTGCCCTGCGCTTGCATCGCATGCAGGGAGAGCTGAAAAGCTGCAGCTCCGCATGGTGCAGCAAGCCTGCAGCCCTTCCAAGCACAGGCTGTTTTGCACAAGCAAGGACACCTCGGGAAACGCAGCCAAGGGAAGAGCAGAGCTCGCTCCTGCTCCAAACCTGCAATGGGCAAAAGAGCCAGGGAGCGCCAGGGCACGAGGGGCGCCTCGCAGGTGCAAGAGCAGAGGGGAAGAACTGAGCCCAAAGGGCCCAGAGGAGCCCTGACAAGGGGCTGCGCCCAATGCTACGCAGGAGAAGAAGCAACCCCGGGGGGCCACCCTGGGCGTCCGCCCCGGGAGTCTAGAAAGCGTCCTCCCCCCGCATGCGGGGCACGAGGGCCACCTTCGTGGAGCAGGAGCAGCAGGCACCTAGCCAAAACGGCCCAAAGGAGCCCTGGCAAGAGGCTGTGCTCAGTGCTGCAGAGGAAGGCAAAAAACCCCCGGGGACACTTGCTAGCCCACCGTGGGGGGAAAAAAGCCTTCCTCCCCGCAGCTGCAGGCCACGAGAGGCCACCTTCGTGGTGCATGAGCAGCAGGCAGTAACCCAGCCAAAATGGCCCAGAGGAGCCCTGACAAGTGCTCATGCTGAATGCTGCAGAGGAAGGCAAAAAACTCCCGGGCACCACAGCCAATCTGCCCCGGGGCAAAATTCCTTCCTGACCCCAGCGTCGCCGGCCATGGGCTATTCCCTCAGCACGTGAGCAAGACCTGCCTCCTCGGCCCGCAGGCTGCTCACGCCTCCCAGGAGATGCCCAACCCCGATTCTCCCTCCACCTGCTGCCACCTCAGGGCCTTCCCAGAGGGGCAAAACGCCCCCGGCCTGATCCATTTGGGGGACAACGATCCTTCCGGCGCCTGGCAAGGCACCAGTGGCTGCTCCAAAGCACCGGCACCCCCGCCAACATCTCTGCATCCCATTCCTCATGGCTGCTGACACTGGCTCCACAGGGGATGAGGATGGCGAGCTCTGCAGTGCTCCTCAGGAAGGCATTCCCTTGCTCTTGCCACTGCTAGCCAGCTGAAAAGGCCAGCCAGCCTCGCGAACCTCCAGCTGTTGGGGCTTCTTCTCGTCTCCAGCAGCCTCGTCGAGCCCCCTCCAGCCTTCCTCCCTCAGCCCTCGCCAAGTAATTCCACCGCCTCCTCAAGGACTTCCTCTCGCACGTCTTGGCGCTGCCTCCAGGCCAGCTATGGCAGCGCGACGCGGGACCGTGCTCCCTTTTATGCTGCCCCGGGGCATGGTGACTGCTGCGTTGCCGGGTGCTGGCACTGTGACACGGGGGTGACGGGGCCCCCCCTGCGCAGCCCCGCCCGCCGGCCCTCCGCCCAGCATCCTTCCCAGGAAGGCCTTTGGGCTGCTGGCCCCGAGGCAGTCCCTGGGCCCAGGAGGCTCAGGGGGCTGTCCCTGCCCTTGCTGGCCATGCCCTGGGCACAGCTGCTGGGCGTCCCGCTAAATACATCTGGACATTCAGACTACGTCGTCAAGGCTGTTTGTCCCATCTGCATTCCTTTGGTTGTGGGGATGCCAGAGGTGAAAGCAAGGCTTTTGCTTCCCTCGGCGTGAACTGGGCAGAGACGGAGAGCACGTGCAGGATGGCCTCGCCGTTCCTGACCCATGCACCAAGGCACATTTGCTACTCCCCTGCTTATGGGGAGGTCTTCTTCTGGGAAAGAAGTCCCAAATCCTTTTCTCTTCTTGACCATCTTTTTCCTTGCACTCAAGAGCTTTTCTCCTCCCTTGGCCTTCACCCTCAATCCCTTTCCTGAAAGTGACGGCAGCCCTCTCAGCCTTTGCCTTGCTCCTGCTAGTCGTCTTCACCTCAGCTAGAGAGTCCGGAAGGATCGCTGCAGGTCCCTTCCAACTCAACCCTTCTCTTCTCTTCACTTGTGTTCTATTCCCTGCACTCACGATGAGGCGAATAACAAGGAGACCACTGTTTGCCTGAAATGCCAGGGGGTTTACAGCTCCAGAAACACTTTCGAGGACACAAATCAAAAAGGATACAAGTAGAAAGAGGATTTGATTTCACTTGATTTGACTTTATTTTACTGTATTTTATTTTCTGTCCTGCTATGTTGGTTTATGTTAGTTTAGTTTCGTTTCTTTCCTGTGATGTTATTGGATTTGATTTGATTCTATTTTCTTTGGGGTTATTTCTTATGATTTTATTTTATGTTGGTTTATCTTATTTTATTTGACCTTGCTTTACACGTTTTTATTTTGGTTTGTTCTTTTATCATTTTATCATTTTATTTGGTCGTATTTTGGTTTAGGCTCTTTTAGGCTATTTTGCTGAATCTCTTTCAGAGCCGAGGCTCACAAGCATTAACACAATGCGCATGGGCAGCCAGGAGCAGGCTGATGTGTCCTTTAGTTTAGTTTGAAAAAGCATCCCTTGCAGTCTGGCAAAGGAAAGCTGCAGAAAGGAGCAGCAGGAAGACAGGCCAAGCAGTCCCTCGTTTCTCAACAGTGCAGAAGAACTTGAAGAAGGAGGATGGGGACCGACCACACACCGAAAAGCAGAAGAAGAGGAGGGGTGTGCTGCCCTGGGCTATTTTCACAAGTAGGACACGTGTCGATGACAAGCACCCCTTTTGCCTTCCAAAACTTGCTCCGCTGCGCTGCTTGGCCAGGGAGGCATGAAAAGCGCTCTCCTGCCTGCCCTGCGCTTGCATCGCATGCAGGGAGAGCTGAAAAGCTGCAGCTCCGCATGGTGCAGCAAGCCTGCAGCCCTTCCAAGCACAGGCTGTTTTGCACAAGCAAGGACACCTCGGGAAACGGAGCCAAGGCAAGAGCAGAGCTCACTCCTGCTCCAAACCTGCAATGGGCAAAAGAGCCAGGGAGCGTCAGGGCACGAGGGGCGCCTCGCAGGTGCAAGAGCAGAGGGGAAGAACTGAGCCCAAAGGGCCCAGAGGAGCCCTGACAAGGGGCTGCGCCCAATGCTACGCAGGAGAAGAAGCAACCCCGGGGGGCCACCCTGGGCGTCCGCCCCGGGAGTCTAGAAAGCGTCCTCCCCCCGCATGCGGGGCACGAGGGCCACCTTCGTGGAGCAGGAGCAGCAGGCACCTAGCCAAAACGGCCCAAAGGAGCCCTGGCAAGAGGCTGTGCTCAGTGCTGCAGAGGAAGGCAAAAAACCCCCGGGGACACTTGCTAGCCCACCGTGGGGGGAAAAAAGCCTTCCTCCCCGCAGCTGCAGGCCACGAGAGGCCACCTTCGTGGTGCATGAGCAGCAGGCAGTAACCCAGCCAAAATGGCCCAGAGGAGCCCTGACAAGTGCTCATGCTGAATGCTGCAGAGGAAGGCAAAAAACTCCCGGGCACCACAGCCAATCTGCCCCGGGGCAAAATTCCTTCCTGACCCCAGCGTCGCCGGCCATGGGCTATTCCCTCAGCACGTGAGCAAGACCTGCCTCCTCGGCCCGCAGGCTGCTCACGCCTCCCAGGAGATGCCCAACCCCGATTCTCCCTCCACCTGCTGCCACCTCAGGGCCTTCCCAGAGGGGCAAAACGCCCCCGGCCTGATCCATTTGGGGGACAACGATCCTTCCGGCGCCTGGCAAGGCACCAGTGGCTGCTCCAAAGCACCGGCACCCCCGCCAACATCTCTGCATCCCATTCCTCATGGCTGCTGACACTGGCTCCACAGGGGATGAGGATGGCGAGCTCTGCAGTGCTCCTCAGGAAGGCATTCCCTTGCTCTTGCCACTGCTAGCCAGCTGAAAAGGCCAGCCAGCCTCGCGAACCTCCAGCTGTTGGGGCTTCTTCTCGTCTCCAGCAGCCTCGTCGAGCCCCCTCCAGCCTTCCTCCCTCAGCCCTCACCAAGTAATTCCACCGCCTCCTCAAGGACTTCCTCTCGCACGTCTTGGCGCTGCCTCCAGGCCAGCTATGGCAGCGCGACGCGGGACCGTGCTCCCTTTTATGCTGCCCCGGGGCATGGTGACTGCTGCGTTGCCGGGTGCTGGCACTGTGACACGGGGGTGACGGGGCCCCCCCTGCGCAGCCCCGCCCGCCGGCCCTCCGCCCAGCATCCTTCCCAGGAAGGCCTTTGGGCTGCTGGCCCCGAGGCACTCCCTGGGCCCAGGAGGCTCAGGGGGCTGTCCCTGCCCTTGCTGGCCATGCCCTGGGCACAGCTGCTGGGCGTCCCGCTAAATACATCTGGACATTCAGACTACGTCGTCAAGGCTGTTTGTCCCATCTGCATTCCTTTGGTTGTGGGGATGCCAGAGGTGAAAGCAAGGCTTTTGCTTCCCTCGGCGTGAACCGGGCAGAGACGGAGAGCACGTGCAGGATGGCCTCGCCGTTCCTGACCCATGCACCAAGGCACATTTGCTACTCCCCTGCTTATGCTGAGGTCTTCTTCTGGGAAAGAAGTCCCAAATCCTTTTCTCTTCTTGACCATCTTTTTCCTTGCACTCAAGAGCTTTTCTCCTCCCTTGGCCTTCACCCTCCATACCTTTCCGGAAAGTGACGGCAGCCCTCTCAGCCTTTGCCTTGCTCCTGCTAGTCGTCTTCACCTCAGCTAGAGAGTCCGGAAGGATCGCTGCAGGTCCCTTCCAACTCAACCCTTCTCTTCTCTTCACTTGTGTTCTATTCCCTGCACTCACGATGAGGCGAATAACAAGGAGACCACTGTTTGCCTGAAATGCCAGGGGGTTTACAGCTCCAGAAACACTTTCGAGGACACAAATCAAAAAGGATACAAGTAGAAAGAGGATTTGATTTCACTTGATTTGACTTTATTTTACTGTATTTTATTTTCTGTCCTGCTATGTTGGTTTATGTTAGTTTAGTTTCGTTTCTTTCCTGTGATGTTATTGGATTTGATTTGATTCTATTTTCTTTGGGGTTATTTCTTATGATTTTATTTTATGTTGGTTTATCTTATTTTATTTGACCTTGCTTTACGCGTTTTTATTTTGGTTTGTTCTTTTATCATTTTATCATTTTATTTGGTCGTATTTTGGTTTAGGCTCTTTTAGGCTATTTTGCTGAATCTCTTTCAGAGCCGAGGCTCACAAGCATTAACACAATGCGCATGGGCAGCCAGGAGCAGGCTGATGTGTCCTTTAGTTTAGTTTGAAAAAGCATCCCTTGCAGTCTGGCAAAGGAAAGCTGCAGAAAGGAGCAGCAGGAAGACAGGCCAAGCAGTCCCTCGTTTCTCAACAGTGCAGAAGAACTTGAAGAAGGAGGATGGGGACCGACCACACACCGAAAAGCAGAAGAAGAGGAGGGGTGTGCTGCCCTGGGCTATTTTCACAAGTAGGACACGTGTCGATGACAAGCACCCCTTTTGCCTTCCAAAACTTGCTCCGCTGCGCTGCTTGGCCAGGGAGGCATGAAAAGCGCTCTCCTGCCTGCCCTGCGCTTGCATCGCATGCAGGGAGAGCTGAAAAGCTGCAGCTCCGCATGGTGCAGCAAGCCTGCAGCCCTTCCAAGCACAGGCTGTTTTGCACAAGCAAGGACACCTCGGGAAACGGAGCCAAGGCAAGAGCAGAGCTCACTCCTGCTCCAAACCTGCAATGGGCAAAAGAGCCAGGGAGCGCCAGGGCACGAGGGGCGCCTCGCAGGTGCAAGAGCAGAGGGGAAGAACTGAGCCCAAAGGGCCCAGAGGAGCCCTGACAAGGGGCTGCGCTCAATGCTACGGAGGAGAAGGAGCAACCCCCGGGGGCCACCCTGGCCGTGCGCCCTGGGAGTCCAGAAAGCGTCCTCCCCCCGCATGCGGGGCACGAGGGCCACCTTCGTGGAGCAGGAGCAGCAGGCACCTAGCCAAAACGGCCCAAAGGAGCCCTGGCAAGGGGCTGTGCTCAGTGCTGCAGAGGAAGGCAAAAAACCCCCGGGGACACTTGCTAGCCCACCGTGGGGGTAAAAAAGCCTTCCTCCCCGCAGCTGCAGGCCACGAGAGGCCACCTTCGTGGTGCATGAGCAGCAGGCAGTAACCCAGCCAAAATGGCCCAGAGGAGCCCTGACAAGTGCTCATGCTGAATGCTGCAGAGGAAGGCAAAAAACTCCCGGGCACCACAGCCAATCTGCCCCGGGGGAAAATTCCTTCCTGACCCCAGCATCGCCGGCCATGGGCTATTCCCTGAGCACGTGAGCAAGACCTGCCTCCTCGGCCCGCAGGCTGCTCACGCCTCCCAGGAGATGCCCAACCCCGATTCTCCCTCCACCTGCTGCCACCTCAGGGCCTTCCCAGAGGGGCAAAACGCCCCCGGCCTGATCCATTTGGGGGACAACGATCCTTCCGGCGCCTGGCAAGGCACCAGTGGCTGCTCCAAAGCACCGGCACCCCCGCCAACATCTCTGCATCCCATTCCTCATGGCTGCTGACACTGGCTCCACAGGGGATGAGGATGGCGAGCTCTGCAGTGCTCCTCAGGAAGGCATTCCCTTGCTCTTGCCACTGCTAGCCAGCTGAAAAGGCCAGCCAGCCTCGCGAACCTCCAGCTGTTGGGGCTTCTTCTCGTCTCCAGCAGCCTCGTCGAGCCCCCTGCAGCCTTCCTCCCTCAGCCCTCGCCAAGTAATTCCACCGCCTCCTCAAGGACTTCCTCTCGCACGTCTTGGCGCTGCCTCCAGGCCAGCTATGGCAGCGCGACGCGGGAGCGTGCTCCCTTTTATGCTGCCCCGGGGCATGGTGACTGCTGCGTTGCCGGGTGCTGGCACTGTGACACGGGGGTGACGGGGCCCCCCCTGCGCAGCCCCGCCCGCCGGCCCTCCGCCCAGCATCCTTCCCAGGAAGGCCTTTGGGCTGCTGGCCCCGAGGCACTCCCTGGGCCCAGGAGGCTCAGGGGGCTGTCCCTGCCCTTGCTGGCCATGCCCTGGGCACAGCTGCTGGGCGTCCCGCTAAATACATCTGGACATTCAGACTACGTCGTCAAGGCTGTTTGTCCCATCTGCATTCCTTTGGTTGTGGGGATGCCAGAGGTGAAAGCAAGGCTTTTGCTTCCCTCGGCGTGAACTGGGCAGAGACGGAGAGCACGTGCAGGATGGCCTCGCCGTTCCTGACCCATGCACCAAGGCACATTTGCTACTCCCCTGCTTATGGGGAGGTCTTCTTCTGGGAAAGAAGTCCCAAATCCTTTTCTCTTCTTGACCATCTTTTTCCTTGCACTCAAGAGCTTTTCTCCTCCCTTGGCCTTCACCCTCCATACCTTTCCGGAAAGTGACGGCAGCCCTCTCAGCCTTTGCCTTGCTCCTGCTAGTCGTCTTCACCTCAGCTAGAGAGTCCGGAAGGATCGCTGCAGGTCCCTTCCAACTCAACCCTTCTCTTCTCTTCACTTGTGTTCTATTCCCTGCACTCACGATGAGGCGAATAACAAGGAGACCACTGTTTGCCTGAAATGCCAGGGGGTTTACAGCTCCAGAAACACTTTCGAGGACACAAATCAAAAAGGATACAAGTAGAAAGAGGATTTGATTTCACTTGATTTGACTTTATTTTACTGTATTTTATTTTCTGTCCTGCTATGTTGGTTTATGTTAGTTTAGTTTCGTTTCTTTCCTGTGATGTTATTGGATTTGATTTGATTCTATTTTCTTTGGGGTTATTTCTTATGATTTTATTTTATGTTGGTTTATCTTATTTTATTTGACCTTGCTTTACGCGTTTTTATTTTGGTTTGTTCTTTTATCATTTTATCATTTTATTTGGTCGTATTTTGGTTTAGGCTCTTTTAGGCTATTTTGCTGAATCTCTTTCAGAGCCGAGGCTCACAAGCATTAACACAATGCGCATGGGCAGCCAGGAGCAGGCTGATGTGTCCTTTAGTTTAGTTTGAAAAAGCATCCCTTGCAGTCTGGCAAAGGAAAGCTGCAGAAAGGAGCAGCAGGAAGACAGGCCAAGCAGTCCCTCGTTTCTCAACAGTGCAGAAGAACTTGAAGAAGGAGGATGGGGACCGACCACACACCGAAAAGCAGAAGAAGAGGAGGGGTGTGCTGCCCTGGGCTATTTTCACAAGTAGGACACGTGTCGATGACAAGCACCCCTTTTGCCTTCCAAAACTTGCTCCGCTGCGCTGCTTGGCCAGGGAGGCATGAAAAGCGCTCTCCTGCCTGCCCTGCGCTTGCATCGCATGCAGGGAGAGCTGAAAAGCTGCAGCTCCGCATGGTGCAGCAAGCCTGCAGCCCTTCCAAGCACAGGCTGTTTTGCACAAGCAAGGACACCTCGGGAAACGGAGCCAAGGCAAGAGCAGAGCTCACTCCTGCTCCAAACCTGCAATGGGCAAAAGAGCCAGGGAGCGCCAGGGCACGAGGGGCGCCTCGCAGGTGCAAGAGCAGAGGGGAAGAACTGAGCCCAAAGGGCCCAGAGGAGCCCTGACAAGGGGCTGCGCTCAATGCTACGGAGGAGAAGGAGCAACCCCCGGGGGCCACCCTGGGCGTCCGCCCTGGGAGTCCAGAAAGCGTCCTCCCCCCGCATGCGGGGCACGAGGGCCACCTTCGTGGAGCAGGAGCAGCAGGCACCTAGCCAAAACGGCCCAAAGGAGCCCTGGCACGGGGCCGTGCTCAGTGCTGCAGAGGAAGGCAAAAAACCCCCGGGGACACTTGCTAGCCCACCGTGGGGGTAAAAAAGCCTTCCTCCCCGCAGCTGCAGGCCATGAGAGGCCACCTTCGTGGTGCATGAGCAACAGGCAGTAACCCAGCCAAAATGGTCCAGAGGAGCCCTGACAAGTGCTCATGCTGAATGCTGCAGAGGAAGGCAAAAAACTCCCGGGCACCACAGCCACTCTGCCCCGGGGGAAAATTCCTTCCTGACCCCAGCATCGCCGGCCATGGGCTATTCCCTCAGCACGTGAGCAAGACCTGCCTCCTTGGCCCGCAGGCTGCTCACGCCTCCCAGGAGATGCCCAACCCCAATTCTCCCTCCACCTGCTGCCACCTCAGGGCCTTCCCAGAGGGGCAAAACGCCCCCGGCCTCATCCATCTGGGGGACAACGATCCTTCCGGCGCCTGGCAAGGCACCAGTGGCTGCTCCAAAGCACCGGCACCCCCGCCAACATCTCTGCATCCCATTCCTCACGGCTGCTGACACTGGCTCCGCAGGGGATGAGGATGGCGAGCTCTGCAGTGCTCCTCAAGAAGGCATTCCCTTGCTCTTGCCACTGCTAGCCAGCTGAAAAGGCCAGCCAGCCTCACCAACCTCCAGCTGTTGGGGGTTCTTCTCGTCTCCAGCAGCCTCGTCGAGCCCCCTCCGGCCTTCCGCCCTCAGCCCTCGCCAAGTAATTCCACCGCCTCCTCAAGGACTTCCTCTCGCACGTCTTGGCGCTGCCCCCAGGCCAGCTATGGCAGCGCGACGCGGGAGCGTGCTCCCTTTTAGGCTGCCCCGGGGCATGGTGACTGCTGCGTTGCCGGGTGCTGGCACTGTGACACGGGGGTGACGGGGCCCCCCCTGAGCAGCCCCGCCCGCCGGCCCTCCGCCCAGCATCCTTCCCAGGAAGGCCTTTGGGCTGCTGGCCCCGAGGCAGTCCCTGGGCCCAGGAGCCTCAGGGGGCTGTCCCTGCCCTTGCTGGCCATGCCCTGGGCACAGCTGCTGGGCGTCCCGCTAAATACATCTGGACATTCAGACTACGTCGTCAAGGCTGTTTGTCCCATCTGCATTCCTTTGGTTGTGGGGATGCCAGAGGTGAAAGCAAGGCTTTTGCTTCCCTCGGCGTGAACTGGGCAGAGACGGAGAGCACGTGCAGGATGGCCTCGCCGTTCCTGACCCATGCACCAAGGCACATTTGCTACTCCCCTGCTTATGGGGAGGTCTTCTTCTGGGAAAGAAGTCCCAAATCCTTTTCTCTTCTTGACCATCTTTTTCCTTGCACTCAAGAGCTTTTCTCCTCCCTTGGCCTTCACCCTCCATACCTTTCCGGAAAGTGACGGCAGCCCTCTCAGCCTTTGCCTTGCTCCTGCTAGTCGTCTTCCCCTCAGCTAGAGAGTCCGGAAGGATGGCTGCAGGTCCCTTCCAACTCAGCCCTTCTCTTCTCTTCACTTGTGTTCTATTCCCTGCACTCACAATGAGGCGAATAACAGGGAGACCACTGTTTGCCTGAAATGCCAGGGGGTTTACAGCTCCAGAAACACTTTCGAGGACACAAATCAAAAAGGATACAAGTAGAAAGAGGATTTGATTTCACTTGATTTGACTTTATTTTACTGTATTTTATTTTCTGTCTTGCTATGTTGGTTTATGTTAGTTTAGTTTCGTTTCTTTCCTGTGATGTTATTGGATTTGATTTGATTCTATTTTCTTTGGGGTTATTTCTTATGATTTTATTTTATGTTGGTTTATCTTATTTTATTTGACCTTGCTTTACGCGTTTTTATTTTGGTTTGTTCTTTTATTATTTTGTTTCATTGTATTTGGTCTTATTTTGGTTTAGGCTCTTTTAGGCTATTTTGCTGAATCTCTTTCAGAGCCGAGGCTCACAAGCATGAACACAATGCGCATGTGCAGCCAGGAGCAGGCTGATGTGTTCTTTAGTTTAGTTTGAAAAAGCATGCCTTGCAGTCTGGCAAAGGAAAGCTGCAGAAAGGAGCAGCAGGAAGACAGGCCAAGCAGTCCCTCGTTTCTCAACAGTGCAGAAGAACTTGAAGAAGGAGGATGGGGACCGACCACACACCGAAAAGTAGAAGAAGAGGAGGGGTGTGCTGCCCTGGGCTATTTTCACAAGTAGGACACGTGTCGATGACAAGCACCCCTTTTGCCTTCCAAAACTTGCTCCGCTGTGATGCTTGGCCAGGGAGGCATGAAAAGCGCTCTCCTGCCTGCCCTGCGCTTAGATCGCATGCAGGGAGAGCTGAAAAGCTGCAGCTCCGCATGGTGCAGCAAGCCTGCAGCCCTTCCAAGCACAGGCTGTTTTGCACAAGCAAGGACACCTCGGGAAACGGAGCCAAGGCAAGAGCAGAGCTCACTCCTGCTCCAAACCTGCAATGGGCAAAAGAGCCAGGGAGCGCCAGGGCACGAGGGGCGCCTCGCAGGTGCAAGAGCAGCGGGCAAGAACTGAGCCCAAAGGGCCCAGAGGAGCCCTGACAAGGGGCTGCGCCCAATGCTACGGAGGAGAAGCAGCAACCCCCGGCGGCCACCCTGGGCGTCCGCCCTGGGAGTCCAGAAAGCGTCCTCCCCCCGCATGCGGGGCACGAGGGCCACCTTCGTGGAGCAGGAGCAGCAGGCACCTAGCCAAAACGGCCCAAAGGAGCCCTGGCAAGGGGCTGTGCTCAGTGCTGCAGAGGAAGGCAAAAAACCCCCGGGGACACTTGCTAGCCCACCATGGGTGGAAAAAAGCCTTCCTCCCCGCAGCTGCAGGCCACGAGAGGCCACCTTCGTGGTGCATGAGCAGCAGGCAGTAACCCAGCCAAAATGGCCCAGAGGAGCCCTGACAAGTGCTCATGCTGAATGCTGCAGAGGAAGGCAAAAAACTCCCGGGCACCACAGCCAATCTGCCCCGGGGCAAAATTCCTTCCTGACCCCAGCGTCGCCGGCCATGGGCTATTCCCTGAGCACGTGAGCAAGACCTGCCTCCTCGGCCCGCAGGCTGCTCACGCCTCCCAGGAGTTGCCCAACCCCAATTCTCCCTCCACCTGCTGCCACCTCAGGGCCTTCCCAGAGGGGCAAAATGCCCCCGGCCTCATCCATCTGGGGGACAACGATCCTTCCGGCGCCTGGCAAGGCACCAGCGGCTGCTCCAAAGCACCGGCACCCCCGCCAACATCTCTGCATCCCATTCCTCAAGGCTGCTGACACTGGCTCCGCAAGGGATGAGGACGGCGAGCTCTGCAGTGCTCCTCAGGAAGGCATTCCCTTGCTCTTGCCACTGCTAGCCAGCTGAAAAGGCCAGCCAGCCTCACCAACCTCCAGCTGTTGGGGGTTCTTCTCGTCTCCAGCAGCCTCGTCGAGCCCCCTCCGGCCTTCCTCCCTCAGCCCTCGCCAAGTAATTCCACCGCCTCCTCAAGGACTTCCTCTCGCACGTCTTGGCGCTGCCTCCAGGCCAGCTATGGCAGCGCGACGCGGGAGCGTGCTCCCTTTTATGCTGCCCCGGGGCATGGTGACTGCTGCGTTGCCGGGTGCTGGCACTGTGACACGGGGGTGACGGGGCCCCCCTGTGCAGCCCCGCCCGCCGGCCCTCCGCCCAGCATCCTTCCCAGGAAGGCCTTTGGGCTGCTGGCCCCGAGGCACTCCCTGGGCCCAGGAGCCTTAGGGGGCTGTCCCTGCCCTTGCTGGCCATGCACTGGGCACAGCCGCTGGGCGTCCCGCTAAATACATCTGGACATTCAGACTACGTCGTCAAGGCTGTTTGTCCCGTCTGCATTCCTTTGGTTGCGGGGATGCCAGAGGTGAAAGCAAGGCTTTTGCTTCCCTCTGCGTGAACTGGGCAGAGACGGAGAGCACGTGCAGGATGGCCTCGCCATTCCTGACCCATGCACCAAGGGACATTTGCTACTCCCCTGCTTATGGGGAGGTCTTCTTCTGGGAAAGAAGTCCCAAATCCTTTTCTCTTCTTGACCATCTTTTTCCTTGCACTCAAGAGCTTTTCTCCTCCCTTGGCCTTCACCCTCAATCCCTTTCCGGAAAGTGACGGCAGCCCTCTCAGCCTTTGCCTTGCTCCTGCTAGTCGTCTTCACCTCAGCTAGAGAGTCCGGAAGGATCGCTGCAGGTCCCTTCCAACTCTTCTCTTCACTTGTGTTCTATTCCCTGCACTCACGATGAGGCGAATAACAAGGAGACCACTGTTTGCCTGAAATGCCAGGGGGTTTACAGCTCCAGAAACACTTTCGAGGACACAAATCAAAAAGGATACAAGTAGAAAGAGGATTTGATTTCATTTGATTTGACTTTCTTTTACTGTATTTTATTTTCTGTCTTGTTCTGTTGGTTTATGTTAGTTTAGTTTCGTTTCTTTCCTGTGATGTTATTGGATTTGATTTGATTCTATTTTCTTTGGGGTTATTTCTTATGATTTTATTTTATGTTGGTTTATCTTATTTTATTTGACCTTGCTTTACGCGTTTTTATTTTGGTTTGTTCTTTTATTATTTTGTTTCATTGTATTTGGTCTTATTTTGGTTTAGGCTCTTTTAGGCTATTTTGCTGAATCTCTTTCAGAGCCGAGGCTCACAAGCATGAACACAATGCGCATGTGCAGCCAGGAGCAGGCTGATGTGTTCTTTAGTTTAGTTTGAAAAAGCATGCCTTGCAGTCTGGCAAAGGAAAGCTGCAGAAAGGAGCAGCAGGAAGACAGGCCAAGCAGTCCCTCGTTTCTCAACAGTGCAGAAGAACTTGAAGAAGGAGGATGGGGACCGACCACACACCGAAAAGTAGAAGAAGAGGAGGGGTGTGCTGCCCTGGGCTATTTTCACAAGTAGGACACGTGTCGATGACAAGCACCCCTTTTGCCTTCCAAAACTTGCTCCGCTGTGATGCTTGGCCAGGGAGGCATGAAAAGCGCTCTCCTGCCTGCCCTGCGCTTAGATCGCATGCAGGGAGAGCTGAAAAGCTGCAGCTCCGCATGGTGCAGCAAGCCTGCAGCCCTTCCAAGCACAGGCTGTTTTGCACAAGCAAGGACACCTCGGGAAACGGAGCCAAGGCAAGAGCAGAGCTCGCTCCTGCTCCAAACCTGCAATGGGCAAAAGAGCCAGGGAGCGCCAGGGCACGAGGGGCGCCTCGCAGGTGCAAGAGCAGCGGGCAAGAACTGAGCCCAAAGGGCCCAGAGGAGCCCTGACAAGGGGCTGCGCCCAATGCTACGGAGGAGAAGCAGCAACCCCCGGCGGCCACCCTGGCCGTGCGCCCTGGGAGTCCAGAAAGCGTCCTCCCCCCGCATGCGGGGCACGAGGGCCACCTTCGTGGAGCAGGAGCAGCAGGCACCTAGCCAAAACGGCCCAAAGGAGCCCTGGCAAGGGGCTGTGCTCAGTGCTGCAGAGGAAGGCAAAAAACCCCCGGGGACACTTGCTAGCCCACCATGGGTGGAAAAAAGCCTTCCTCCCCGCAGCTGCAGGCCACGAGAGGCCACCTTCGTGGTGCATGAGCAGCAGGCAGTAACCCAGCCAAAATGGCCCAGAGGAGCCCTGACAAGTGCTCATGCTGAATGCTGCAGAGGAAGGCAAAAAACTCCCGGGCACCACAGCCAATCTGCCCCGGGGCAAAATTCCTTCCTGACCCCAGCGTCGCCGGCCATGGGCTATTCCCTGAGCACGTGAGCAAGACCTGCCTCCTCGGCCCGCAGGCTGCTCACGCCTCCCAGGAGTTGCCCAACCCCAATTCTCCCTCCACCTGCTGCCACCTCAGGGCCTTCCCAGAGGGGCAAAATGCCCCCGGCCTCATCCATCTGGGGGACAACGATCCTTCCGGCGCCTGGCAAGGCACCAGCGGCTGCTCCAAAGCACCGGCACCCCCGCCAACATCTCTGCATCCCATTCCTCAAGGCTGCTGACACTGGCTCCGCAAGGGATGAGGACGGCGAGCTCTGCAGTGCTCCTCAAGAAGGCATTCCCTTGCTCTTGCCACTGCTAGCCAGCTGAAAAGGCCAGCCAGCCTCACCAACCTCCAGCTGTTGGGGGTTCTTCTCATCTCCAGCAGCCTCGTCGAGCCCCCTCCGGCCTTCCTCCCTCAGCCCTCGCCAAGTAATTCCACCGCCTCCTCAAGGACTTCCTCTCGCACGTCTTGGCGCTGCCTCCAGGCCAGCTATGGCAGCGCGACGCGGGAGCGTGCTCCCTTTTATGCTGCCCCGGGGCATGGTGACTGCTGCGTTGCCGGGTGCTGGCACTGTGACACGGGGGTGACGGGGCCCCCCCTGTGCAGCCCCGCCCGCCGGCCCTCCGCCCAGCATCCTTCCCAGGAAGGCCTTTGGGCTGCTGGCCCCGAGGCACTCCCTGGGCCCAGGAGCCTTAGGGGGCTGTCCCTGCCCTTGCTGGCCATGCACTGGGCACAGCCGCTGGGCGTCCCGCTAAATACATCTGGACATTCAGACTACGTCGTCAAGGCTGTTTGTCCCGTCTGCATTCCTTTGGTTGCGGGGATGCCAGAGGTGAAAGCAAGGCTTTTGCTTCCCTCTGCGTGAACTGGGCAGAGACGGAGAGCACGTGCAGGATGGCCTCGCCATTCCTGACCCATGCACCAAGGGACATTTGCTACTCCCCTGCTTATGGGGAGGTCTTCTTCTGGGAAAGAAGTCCCAAATCCTTTTCTCTTCTTGACCATCTTTTTCCTTGCACTCAAGAGCTTTTCTCCTCCCTTGGCCTTCACCCTCAATCCCTTTCCGGAAAGTGACGGCAGCCCTCTCAGCCTTTGCCTTGCTCCTGCTAGTCGTCTTCACCTCAGCTAGAGAGTCCGGAAGGATCGCTGCAGGTCCCTTCCAACTCTTCTCTTCACTTGTGTTCTATTCCCTGCACTCACGATGAGGCGAATAACAAGGAGACCACTGTTTGCCTGAAATGCCAGGGGGTTTACAGCTCCAGAAACACTTTCGAGGACACAAATCAAAAAGGATACAAGTAGAAAGAGGATTTGATTTCATTTGATTTGACTTTCTTTTACTGTATTTTATTTTCTGTCTTGTTCTGTTGGTTTATGTTAGTTTAGTTTCGTTTCTTTCCTGTGATGTTATTGGATTTGATTTGATTCTATTTTCTTTGGGGTTATTTCTTATGATTTTATTTTATGTTGGTTTATCTTATTTTATTTGACCTTGCTTTACGCGTTTTTATTTTGGTTTGTTATTTTATCATTTTATCATTTTATTTGGTCTTATTTTGGTTTAGGCTCTTTTAGGCTATTTTGCTGAATCTCTTTCAGAGCCGAGGCTCACAAGCATTAACACAATGCGCATGGGCAGCCAGGAGCAGGCTGATGTGTCCTTTAGTTTAGTTTGAAAAAGCATCCCTTGCAGTCTGGCAAAGGAAAGCTGCAGAAAGGAGCAGCAGGAAGACAGGCCAAGCAGTCCCTCGTTTCTCAACAGTGCAGAAGAACTTGAAGAAGGAGGATGGGGACCGACCACACACCGAAAAGCAGAAGAAGAGGAGGGGTGTGGTGCCCTGGGCTATTTTCACAAGTAGGACACGTGTCGATGACAAGCACCCCTTTTGCCTTCCAAAACTTGCTCCGCTGCGCTGCTTGGCCAGGGAGGCATGAAAAGCGCTCTCCTGCCTGCCCTGCGCTTGCATCGCATGCAGGGAGAGCTGAAAAGCTGCAGCTCCGCATGGTGCAGCAAGCCTACAGCCCTTCCAAGCACAGGCTGTTTTGCACAAGCAAGGACACCTCGGGAAACGGAGCCAAGGCAAGAGCAGAGCTCGCTCCTGCTCCAAACCTGCAATGGGCAAAAGAGCCAGGGAGCGCCAGGGCACGAGGGGCGCCTCGCAGGTGCAAGAGCAGCGGGCAAGAACTGAGCCCAAAGGGCCCAGAGGAGCCCTGACAAGGGGCTGCGCTCAATGCTACGGAGGAGAAGGAGCAACCCCCGGGGGCCACCCTGGGCGTCCGCCCTGGGAGTCCAGAAAGCGTCCTCCCCCCGCATGCGGGGCATGAGGTCCAGCTTCGTGGAGCAGGAGCAGCAGGCACCTAGCCAAAACGGCCCAAAGGAGCCCTGGCACGGGGCCGTGCTCAGTGCTGCAGAGGAAGGCAAAAAACCCCCGGGGACACTTGCTAGCCCACCGTGGGGGGAAAAAAGCCTTCCTCCCCGCAGCTGCAGGGCACGAGAGGCCACCTTCGTGGTGCATGAGCAACAGGCAGTAACCCAGCCAAAATGGCCCAGAGGAGCCCTGACAAGTGCTCATGCTCAATGCTGCAGAGGAAGGCAAAAAACCCCCGGGCACCACAGCCACTCTGCCCCGGGGCAAAATTCCTTCCTGACCCCAGCGTCGCCGGCCATGGGCTATTCCCTGAGCACGTGAGCAAGACCTGCCTCCTCGGTCCGCAGGCTGCTCACGCCTCCCAGGAGATGCCCAACCCCGATTCTCCCTCCACCTGCTGCCACCTCAGGGCCTTCCCAGAGGGGCAAAACGCCCCCAGCCTGATCCATCTGGGGGACAACGATCCTTCCGGCGCCTGGCAAGGCACCAGTGGCTGCTCCAAAGCACCGGCACCCCCGCCAACATCTCTGCATCCCATTCCTCACGGCTGCTGACACTGGCTCCGCAAGGGATGAGGATGGCGAGCTCTGCAGTGCTCCTCAAGAAGGCATTCCCTTGCTCTTGCCACTGCCAGCCAGCTGAAAAGGCCAGCCAGCCTCGCCAACCTCCAGCTGTTGGGGGTTCTTCTCGTCTCCAGCAGCCTCGTCGAGCCTCCTCCGGCCTTCCTCCCGCAGCCCTCGCCAAGTAATTCCACCGCCTCCTCAAGGACTTCCTCTCGCACGTCTTGGCGCTGCCTCCAGGCCAGCTATGGCAGCGCGACGCGGGAGCGTGCTCCCTTTTATGCTGCCCCGGGGCATGGTGACTGCTGCGTTGCCGGGTGCTGGCACTGTGACACGGGGGTGACGGGGCCCCCCCTGTGCAGCCCCGCCCGCCGGCCCTCCGCCCAGCATCCTTCCCAGGAAGGCCTTTGGGCTGCTGGCCCCGAGGCACTCCCTGGGCCCAGGAGCCTTAGGGGGCTGTCCCTGCCCTTGCTGGCCATGCACTGGGCACAGCCGCTGGGCGTCCCGCTAAATACATCTGGACATTCAGACTACGTCGTCAAGGCTGTTTGTCCCGTCTGCATTCCTTTGGTTGCGGGGATGCCAGAGGTGAAAGCAAGGCTTTTGCTTCCCTCTGCGTGAACTGGGCAGAGACGGAGAGCACGTGCAGGATGGCCTCGCCATTCCTGACCCATGCACCAAGGGACATTTGCTACTCCCCTGCTTATGGGGAGGTCTTCTTCTGGGAAAGAAGTCCCAAATCCTTTTCTCTTCTTGACCATCTTTTTCCTTGCACTCAAGAGCTTTTCTCCTCCCTTGGCCTTCACCCTCAATCCCTTTCCGGAAAGTGACGGCAGCCCTCTCAGCCTTTGCCTTGCTCCTGCTAGTCGTCTTCACCTCAGCTAGAGAGTCCGGAAGGATCGCTGCAGGTCCCTTCCAACTCTTCTCTTCACTTGTGTTCTATTCCCTGCACTCACGATGAGGCGAATAACAAGGAGACCACTGTTTGCCTGAAATGCCAGGGGGTTTACAGCTCCAGAAACACTTTCGAGGACACAAATCAAAAAGGATACAAGTAGAAAGAGGATTTGATTTCATTTGATTTGACTTTCTTTTACTGTATTTTATTTTCTGTCTTGTTCTGTTGGTTTATGTTAGTTTAGTTTCGTTTCTTTCCTGTGATGTTATTGGATTTGATTTGATTCTATTTTCTTTGGGGTTATTTCTTATGATTTTATTTTATGTTGGTTTATCTTATTTTATTTGACCTTGCTTTACGCGTTTTTATTTTGGTTTGTTCTTTTATCATTTTATCATTTTATTTGGTCTTATTTTGGTTTAGGCTCTTTTAGGCTATTTTGCTGAATCTCTTTCAGAGCCGAGGCTCACAAGCATTAACACAATGCGCATGGGCAGCCAGGAGCAGGCTGATGTGTCCTTTAGTTTAGTTTGAAAAAGCATCCCTTGCAGTCTGGCAAAGGAAAGCTGCAGAAAGGAGCAGCAGGAAGACAGGCCAAGCAGTCCCTCGTTTCTCAACAGTGCAGAAGAACTTGAAGAAGGAGGATGGGGACCGACCACACACCGAAAAGCAGAAGAAGAGGAGGGGTGTGGTGCCCTGGGCTATTTTCACAAGTAGGACACGTGTCGATGACAAGCACCCCTTTTGCCTTCCAAAACTTGCTCCGCTGCGCTGCTTGGCCAGGGAGGCATGAAAAGCGCTCTCCTGCCTGCCCTGCGCTTGCATCGCATGCAGGGAGAGCTGAAAAGCTGCAGCTCCGCATGGTGCAGCAAGCCTACAGCCCTTCCAAGCACAGGCTGTTTTGCACAAGCAAGGACACCTCGGGAAACGGAGCCAAGGCAAGAGCAGAGCTCGCTCCTGCTCCAAACCTGCAATGGGCAAAAGAGCCAGGGAGCGCCAGGGCACGAGGGGCGCCTCGCAGGTGCAAGAGCAGCGGGCAAGAACTGAGCCCAAAGGGCCCAGAGGAGCCCTGACAAGGGGCTGCGCTCAATGCTACGGAGGAGAAGGAGCAACCCCCGGGGGCCACCCTGGGCGTCCGCCCTGGGAGTCCAGAAAGCGTCCTCCCCCCGCATGCGGGGCATGAGGTCCAGCTTCGTGGAGCAGGAGCAGCAGGCACCTAGCCAAAACGGCCCAAAGGAGCCCTGGCACGGGGCCGTGCTCAGTGCTGCAGAGGAAGGCAAAAAACCCCCGGGGACACTTGCTAGCCCACCGTGGGGGGAAAAAAGCCTTCCTCCCCGCAGCTGCAGGGCACGAGAGGCCACCTTCGTGGTGCATGAGCAACAGGCAGTAACCCAGCCAAAATGGCCCAGAGGAGCCCTGACAAGTGCTCATGCTCAATGCTGCAGAGGAAGGCAAAAAACCCCCGGGCACCACAGCCACTCTGCCCCGGGGCAAAATTCCTTCCTGACCCCAGCGTCGCCGGCCATGGGCTATTCCCTGAGCACGTGAGCAAGACCTGCCTCCTCGGCCCGCAGGCTGCTCACGCCTCCCAGGAGATGCCCAACCCCGATTCTCCCTCCACCTGCTGCCACCTCAGGGCCTTCCCAGAGGGGCAAAACGCCCCCAGCCTGATCCATCTGGGGGACAACGATCCTTCCGGCGCCTGGCAAGGCACCAGTGGCTGCTCCAAAGCACCGGCACCCCCGCCAACATCTCTGCATCCCATTCCTCACGGCTGCTGACACTGGCTCCGCAAGGGATGAGGATGGCGAGCTCTGCAGTGCTCCTCAAGAAGGCATTCCCTTGCTCTTGCCACTGCCAGCCAGCTGAAAAGGCCAGCCAGCCTCGCCAACCTCCAGCTGTTGGGGGTTCTTCTCGTCTCCAGCAGCCTCGTCGAGCCTCCTCCGGCCTTCCTCCCGCAGCCCTCGCCAAGTAATTCCACCGCCTCCTCAAGGACTTCCTCTCGCACGTCTTGGCGCTGCCTCCAGGCCAGCTATGGCAGCGCGACGCGGGAGCGTGCTCCCTTTTAGGCTGCCCCGGGGCATGGTGACTGCTGCGTTGCCGGGTGCTGGCACTGTGACACGGGGGTGACGGGGCCCCCCCTGAGCAGCCCCGCCCGCCGGCCCTCCGCCCAGCATCCTTCCCAGGAAGGCCTTTGGGCTGCTGGCCCCGAGGCAGTCCCTGGGCCCAGGAGCCTCAGGGGGCTGTCCCTGCCCTTGCTGGCCATGCCCTGGGCACAGCTGCTGGGCGTCCCGCTAAATACATCTGGACATTCAGACTACGTCGTCAAGGCTGTTTGTCCCATCTGCATTCCTTTGGTTGCGGGGATGCCAGAGGTGAAAGCAAGGCTTTTGCTTCCCTCGGCGTGAACTGGGCAGAGACGGAGAGCACGTGCAGGATGGCCTCGCCGTTCCTGACCCATGCACCAAGGCACATTTGCTACTCCCCTGCTTATGCTGAGGTCGTCTTCTGGGAAAGAAGTCCCAAATCCTTTTCTCTTCTTGACCATCTTTTTCCTTGCACTCAAGAGCTTTTCTCCTCCCTTGGCCTTCACCCTCCATACCTTTCCGGAAAGTGACGGCAGCCCTCTCAGCCTTTGCCTTGCTCCTGCTAGTCGTCTTCCCCTCAGCTAGAGAGTCCGGAAGGATGGCTGCAGGTCCCTTCCAACTCAGCCCTTCTCTTCTCTTCACTTGTGTTCTATTCCCTGCACTCACAATGAGGCGAATAACAGGGAGACCACTGTTTGCCTGAAATGCCAGGGGGTTTACAGCTCCAGAAACACTTTCGAGGACACAAATCAAAAAGGATACAAGTAGAAAGAGGATTTGATTTCACTTGATTTGACTTTATTTTACTGTATTTTATTTTCTGTCTTGCTATGTTGGTTTATGTTAGTTTAGTTTCGTTTCTTTCCTGTGATGTTATTGGATTTGATTTGATTCTATTTTCTTTGGGGTTATTTCTTATGATTTTATTTTATGTTGGTTTATCTTATTTTATTTGACCTTGCTTTACGCGTTTTTATTTTGGTTTGTTCTTTTATTATTTTGTTTCATTGTATTTGGTCTTATTTTGGTTTAGGCTCTTTTAGGCTATTTTGCTGAATCTCTTTCAGAGCCGAGGCTCACAAGCATGAACACAATGCGCATGTGCAGCCAGGAGCAGGCTGATGTGTTCTTTAGTTTAGTTTGAAAAAGCATGCCTTGCAGTCTGGCAAAGGAAAGCTGCAGAAAGGAGCAGCAGGAAGACAGGCCAAGCAGTCCCTCGTTTCTCAACAGTGCAGAAGAACTTGAAGAAGGAGGATGGGGACCGACCACACACCGAAAAGTAGAAGAAGAGGAGGGGTGTGCTGCCCTGGGCTATTTTCACAAGTAGGACACGTGTCGATGACAAGCACCCCTTTTGCCTTCCAAAACTTGCTCCGCTGTGATGCTTGGCCAGGGAGGCATGAAAAGCGCTCTCCTGCCTGCCCTGCGCTTAGATCGCATGCAGGGAGAGCTGAAAAGCTGCAGCTCCGCATGGTGCAGCAAGCCTGCAGCCCTTCCAAGCACAGGCTGTTTTGCACAAGCAAGGACACCTCGGGAAACGGAGCCAAGGCAAGAGCAGAGCTCGCTCCTGCTCCAAACCTGCAATGGGCAAAAGAGCCAGGGAGCGCCAGGGCACGAGGGGCGCCTCGCAGGTGCAAGAGCAGCGGGCAAGAACTGAGCCCAAAGGGCCCAGAGGAGCCCTGACAAGGGGCTGCGCCCAATGCTACGGAGGAGAAGCAGCAACCCCCGGCGGCCACCCTGGCCGTGCGCCCTGGGAGTCCAGAAAGCGTCCTCCCCCCGCATGCGGGGCACGAGGGCCACCTTCGTGGAGCAGGAGCAGCAGGCACCTAGCCAAAACGGCCCAAAGGAGCCCTGGCAAGGGGCTGTGCTCAGTGCTGCAGAGGAAGGCAAAAAACCCCCGGGGACACTTGCTAGCCCACCATGGGTGGAAAAAAGCCTTCCTCCCCGCAGCTGCAGGCCACGAGAGGCCACCTTCGTGGTGCATGAGCAGCAGGCAGTAACCCAGCCAAAATGGCCCAGAGGAGCCCTGACAAGTGCTCATGCTGAATGCTGCAGAGGAAGGCAAAAAACTCCCGGGCACCACAGCCAATCTGCCCCGGGGCAAAATTCCTTCCTGACCCCAGCGTCGCCGGCCATGGGCTATTCCCTGAGCACGTGAGCAAGACCTGCCTCCTCGGCCCGCAGGCTGCTCACGCCTCCCAGGAGTTGCCCAACCCCAATTCTCCCTCCACCTGCTGCCACCTCAGGGCCTTCCCAGAGGGGCAAAATGCCCCCGGCCTGATCCATCTGGGGGACAACGATCCTTCCGGCGCCTGGCAAGGCACCAGCGGCTGCTCCAAAGCACCGGCACCCCCGCCAACATCTCTGCATCCCATTCCTCAAGGCTGCTGACACTGGCTCCGCAAGGGATGAGGACGGCGAGCTCTGCAGTGCTCCTCAGGAAGGCATTCCCTTGCTCTTGCCACTGCTAGCCAGCTGAAAAGGCCAGCCAGCCTCACCAACCTCCAGCTGTTGGGGGTTCTTCTCATCTCCAGCAGCCTCGTCGAGCCCCCTCCGGCCTTCCTCCCTCAGCCCTCGCCAAGTAATTCCACCGCCTCCTCAAGGACTTCCTCTCGCACGTCTTGGCGCTGCCTCCAGGCCAGCTATGGCAGCGCGACGCGGGAGCGTGCTCCCTTTTATGCTGCCCCGGGGCATGGTGACTGCTGCGTTGCCGGGTGCTGGCACTGTGACACGGGGGTGACGGGGCCCCCCCTGTGCAGCCCCGCCCGCCGGCCCTCCGCCCAGCATCCTTCCCAGGAAGGCCTTTGGGCTGCTGGCCCCGAGGCACTCCCTGGGCCCAGGAGCCTTAGGGGGCTGTCCCTGCCCTTGCTGGCCATGCACTGGGCACAGCCGCTGGGCGTCCCGCTAAATACATCTGGACATTCAGACTACGTCGTCAAGGCTGTTTGTCCCGTCTGCATTCCTTTGGTTGCGGGGATGCCAGAGGTGAAAGCAAGGCTTTTGCTTCCCTCTGCGTGAACTGGGCAGAGACGGAGAGCACGTGCAGGATGGCCTCGCCATTCCTGACCCATGCACCAAGGGACATTTGCTACTCCCCTGCTTATGGGGAGGTCTTCTTCTGGGAAAGAAGTCCCAAATCCTTTTCTCTTCTTGACCATCTTTTTCCTTGCACTCAAGAGCTTTTCTCCTCCCTTGGCCTTCACCCTCAATCCCTTTCCTGAAAGTGACGGCAGCCCTCTCAGCCTTTGCCTTGCTCCTGCTAGTCGTCTTCACCTCAGCTAGAGAGTCCGGAAGGATCGCTGCAGGTCCCTTCCAACTCTTCTCTTCACTTGTGTTCTATTCCCTGCACTCACGATGAGGCGAATAACAAGGAGACCACTGTTTGCCTGAAATGCCAGGGGGTTTACAGCTCCAGAAACACTTTCGAGGACACAAATCAAAAAGGATACAAGTAGAAAGAGGATTTGATTTCATTTGATTTGACTTTCTTTTACTGTATTTTATTTTCTGTCTTGTTCTGTTGGTTTATGTTAGTTTAGTTTCGTTTCTTTCCTGTGATGTTATTGGATTTGATTTGATTCTATTTTCTTTGGGGTTATTTCTTATGATTTTATTTTATGTTGGTTTATCTTATTTTATTTGACCTTGCTTTACGCGTTTTTATTTTGGTTTGTTATTTTATCATTTTATCATTTTATTTGGTCTTATTTTGGTTTAGGCTCTTTTAGGCTATTTTGCTGAATCTCTTTCAGAGCCGAGGCTCACAAGCATTAACACAATGCGCATGGGCAGCCAGGAGCAGGCTGATGTGTCCTTTAGTTTAGTTTGAAAAAGCATCCCTTGCAGTCTGGCAAAGGAAAGCTGCAGAAAGGAGCAGCAGGAAGACAGGCCAAGCAGTCCCTCGTTTCTCAACAGTGCAGAAGAACTTGAAGAAGGAGGATGGGGACCGACCACACACCGAAAAGCAGAAGAAGAGGAGGGGTGTGGTGCCCTGGGCTATTTTCACAAGTAGGACACGTGTCGATGACAAGCACCCCTTTTGCCTTCCAAAACTTGCTCCGCTGCGCTGCTTGGCCAGGGAGGCATGAAAAGCGCTCTCCTGCCTGCCCTGCGCTTGCATCGCATGCAGGGAGAGCTGAAAAGCTGCAGCTCCGCATGGTGCAGCAAGCCTACAGCCCTTCCAAGCACAGGCTGTTTTGCACAAGCAAGGACACCTCGGGAAACGGAGCCAAGGCAAGAGCAGAGCTCGCTCCTGCTCCAAACCTGCAATGGGCAAAAGAGCCAGGGAGCGCCAGGGCACGAGGGGCGCCTCGCAGGTGCAAGAGCAGCGGGCAAGAACTGAGCCCAAAGGGCCCAGAGGAGCCCTGACAAGGGGCTGCGCTCAATGCTACGGAGGAGAAGGAGCAACCCCCGGGGGCCACCCTGGGCGTCCGCCCTGGGAGTCCAGAAAGCGTCCTCCCCCCGCATGCGGGGCATGAGGTCCAGCTTCGTGGAGCAGGAGCAGCAGGCACCTAGCCAAAACGGCCCAAAGGAGCCCTGGCACGGGGCCGTGCTCAGTGCTGCAGAGGAAGGCAAAAAACCCCCGGGGACACTTGCTAGCCCACCGTGGGGGGAAAAAAGCCTTCCTCCCCGCAGCTGCAGGGCACGAGAGGCCACCTTCGTGGTGCATGAGCAACAGGCAGTAACCCAGCCAAAATGGCCCAGAGGAGCCCTGACAAGTGCTCATGCTCAATGCTGCAGAGGAAGGCAAAAAACCCCCGGGCACCACAGCCACTCTGCCCCGGGGCAAAATTCCTTCCTGACCCCAGCGTCGCCGGCCATGGGCTATTCCCTGAGCACGTGAGCAAGACCTGCCTCCTCGGTCCGCAGGCTGCTCACGCCTCCCAGGAGATGCCCAACCCCGATTCTCCCTCCACCTGCTGCCACCTCAGGGCCTTCCCAGAGGGGCAAAACGCCCCCAGCCTGATCCATCTGGGGGACAACGATCCTTCCGGCGCCTGGCAAGGCACCAGTGGCTGCTCCAAAGCACCGGCACCCCCGCCAACATCTCTGCATCCCATTCCTCACGGCTGCTGACACTGGCTCCGCAAGGGATGAGGATGGCGAGCTCTGCAGTGCTCCTCAAGAAGGCATTCCCTTGCTCTTGCCACTGCCAGCCAGCTGAAAAGGCCAGCCAGCCTCGCCAACCTCCAGCTGTTGGGGGTTCTTCTCGTCTCCAGCAGCCTCGTCGAGCCTCCTCCGGCCTTCCTCCCGCAGCCCTCGCCAAGTAATTCCACCACCTCCTCAAGGACTTCCTCTCGCACGGCTTGGCGCTGCCTCCAGGCCAGCTATGGCAGCGCGACGCGGGAGCGTGCTCCCTTTTAGGCTGCCCCGGGGCATGGTGACTGCTGCGTTGCCGGGTGCTGGCACTGTGACACGGGGGTGACGGGGCCCCCCCTGCGCAGCCCCGCCCGCCGGCCCTCCGCCCAGCATCCTTCCCAGGAAGGCCTTTGGGCTGCTGGCCCCGAGGCACTCCCTGGGCCCAGGAGGCTCAGGGGGCTGTCCCTGCCCTTGCTGGCCATGCCCTGGGCACAGCTGCTGGGCGTCCCGCTAAATACATCTGGACATTCAGACTACGTCGTCAAGGCTGTTTGTCCCATCTGCATTCCTTTGGTTGTGGGGATGCCAGAGGTGAAAGCAAGGCTTTTGCTTCCCTCGGCGTGAACTGGGCAGAGACGGAGAGCACGTGCAGGATGGCCTCGCCGTTCCTGACCCATGCACCAAGGCACATTTGCTACTCCCCTGCTTATGCTGAGGTCGTCTTCTGGGAAAGAAGTCCCAAATCCTTTTCTCTTCTTGACCATCTTTTTCCTTGCACTCAAGAGCTTTTCTCCTCCCTTGGCCTTCACCCTCAATCCCTTTCCGGAAAGTGACGGCAGCCCTCTCAGCCTTTGCCTTGCTCCTGCTAGTCGTCTTCACCTCAGCTAGAGAGTCCGGAAGGATGGCTGCAGGTCCCTTCCAACTCAGCCCTTCTCTTCTCTTCACTTGTGTTCTATTCCCTGCACTCACGATGAGGCGAATAACAAGGAGACCACTGTTTGCCTGAAATGCCAGGGGGTTTACAGCTCCAGAAACACTTTCGAGGACACAAATCAAAAAGGATACAAGTAGAAAGAGGATTTGATTTCACTTGATTTGACTTTATTTTACTGTATTTTATTTTCTGTCTTGCTATGTTGGTTTATGTTAGTTTAGTTTCGTTTCTTTCCTGTGATGTTATTGGATTTGATTTGATTCTATTTTCTTTGGGGTTATTTCTTATGATTTTATTTTATGTTGGTTTATCTTATTTTATTTGACCTTGCTTTACGCGTTTTTATTTTGGTTTGTTCTTTTATTATTTTGTTTCATTGTATTTGGTCTTATTTTGGTTTAGGCTCTTTTAGGCTATTTTGCTGAATCTCTTTCAGAGCCGAGGCTCACAAGCATGAACACAATGCGCATGTGCAGCCAGGAGCAGGCTGATGTGTTCTTTAGTTTAGTTTGAAAAAGCATCCCTTGCAGTCTGGCAAAGGAAAGCTGCAGAAAGGAGCAGCAGGAAGACAGGCCAAGCAGTCCCTCGTTTCTCAACAGTGCAGAAGAACTTGAAGGAGGAGGATGGGGACCGACCACACACCGAAAAGCAGAAGAAGAGGAGGGGTGTGCTGCCCTGGGCTATTTTCACAAGTAGGACACGTGTCGATGACAAGCACCCCTTTTGCCTTCCAAAACTTGCTCCGCTGTGCTGCTTGGCCAGGGAGGCATGAAAAGCGCTCTCCTGCCTGCCCTGCGCTTGCATCGCATGCAGGGAGAGCTGAAAAGCTGCAGCTCCGCATGGTGCAGCAAGCCTGCAGCCCTTCCAAGCACAGGCTGTTTTGCACAAGCAAGGACACCTCGGGAAACGGAGCCAAGGCAAGAGCAGAGCTCGCTCCTGCTCCAAACCTGCAATGGGCAAAAGAGCCAGGGAGCGCCAGGGCACGAGGGGCGCCTCGCAGGTGCAAGAGCAGCGGGCAAGAACTGAGCCCAAAGGGCCCAGAGGAGCCCTGACAAGGGGCTGCGCTCAATGCTACGGAGGAGAAGGAGCAACCCCCAGGGGCCACCCTGGGCGTCCGCCCTGGGAGTCCAGAAAGCGTCCTCCCCCCGCATGCGGGGCACGAGGGCCAGCTTCGTGGAGCAGGAGCAGCAGGCACCTAGCCAAAACGGCCCAAAGGAGCCCTGGCACGGGGCCGTGCTCAGTGCTGCAGAGGAAGGCAAAAAACCCCCGGGGACACTTGCTAGCCCACCGTGGGGGGAAAAAAGCCTTCCTCCCCGCAGCTGCAGGGCACGAGAGGCCACCTTCGTGGTGCATGAGCAACAGGCAGTAACCCAGCCAAAATGGCCCAGAGGAGCCCTGACAAGTGCTCATGCTCAATGCTGCAGAGGAAGGCAAAAAACCCCCGGGCACCACAGCCACTCTGCCCCGGGGCAAAATTCCTTCCTGACCCCAGCATCGCCGGCCATGGGCTATTCCCTCAGCACGTGAGCAAGACCTGCCTCCTCGGCCCGCAGGCTGCTCACGCCTCCCAGGAGATGCCCAACCCCGATTCTCCCTCCACCTGCTGCCACCTCAGGGCCTTCCCAGAGGGGCAAAACGCCCCCAGCCTGATCCATCTGGGGGACAACGATTCTTCCGGTGCCTGGCAAGGCACCAGTGGCTGCTCCAAAGCACCGGCACCCCCGCCAACATCTCTGCATCCCATTCCTCACGGCTGCTGACACTGGCTCCGCAAGGGATGAGGATGGCGAGCTCTGCAGTGCTCCTCAAGAAGGCATTCCCTTGCTCTTGCCACTGCCAGCCAGCTGAAAAGGCCAGCCAGCCTCGCGAACCTCCAGCTGTTGGGGGTTCTTCTCGTCTCCAGCAGCCTCGTCGAGCCTCCTCCGGCCTTCCTCCCGCAGCCCTCGCCAAGTAATTCCACCGCCTCCTCAAGGACTTCCTCTCGCACGTCTTGGCGCTGCCCCCAGGCCAGCTATGGCAGCGCGACGCGGGACCGTGCTCCCTTTTAGGCTGCCCCGGGGCATGGTGACTGCTGCGTTGCCGGGTGCTGGCACTGTGACACGGGGGTGACGGGGCCCCCCCTGCGCAGCCCCGCCCGCCGGCCCTCCGCCCAGCATCCTTCCCAGGAAGGCCTTTGGGCTGCTGGCCCCGAGGCACTCCCTGGGCCCAGGAGGCTCAGGGGGCTGTCCCTGCCCTTGCTGGCCATGCCCTGGGCACAGCTGCTGGGCGTCCCGCTAAATACATCTGGACATTCAGACTACGTCGTCAAGGCTGTTTGTCCCATCTGCATTCCTTTGGTTGTGGGGATGCCAGAGGTGAAAGCAAGGCTTTTGGTTCCCTCGGCGTGAACTGGGCAGAGACGGAGAGCACGTGCAGGATGGCCTCGCCGTTCCTGACCCATGCACCAAGGGACATTTGCTACTCCCCTGCTTATGCTGAGGTCTTCTTCTGGGAAAGAAGTCCCAAATCCTTTTCTCTTCTTGACCATCTTTTTCCTTGCACTCAAGAGCTTTTCTCCCGCCTTGGCCTTCACCCTCAATCCCTTTCCTGAAAGTGACGGCAGCCCTCTCAGCCTTTGCCTTGCTCCTGCTAGTCGTCTTCACCTCAGCTAGAGAGTCCGGAAGGATCGCTGCAGGTCCCTCCCAACTCAACCCTTCTCTTCTCTTCACTTGTGTTCTATTCCCTGCACTCACGATGAGGCGAATAACAAGGAGACCACTGTTTGCCTGAAATGCCAGGGGGTTTACAGCTCCAGAAACACTTTCGAGGACACAAATCAAAAAGGATACAAGTAGAAAGAGGATTTGATTTCATTTGATTTGACTTTCTTTTACTGTATTTTATTTTCTGTCTTGTTCTGTTGGTTTATGTTAGTTTAGTTTCGTTTCTTTCCTGTGATGTTATTGGATTTGATTTGATTCTATTTTCTTTGGGGTTATTTCTTATGATTTTATTTTATGTTGGTTTATCTTATTTTATTTGACCTTGCTTTACGCGTTTTTATTTTGGTTTGTTATTTTATCATTTTATCATTTTATTTGGTCTTATTTTGGTTTAGGCTCTTTTAGGCTATTTTGCTGAATCTCTTTCAGAGCCGAGGCTCACAAGCATTAACACAATGCGCATGGGCAGCCAGGAGCAGGCTGATGTGTCCTTTAGTTTAGTTTGAAAAAGCATCCCTTGCAGTCTGGCAAAGGAAAGCTGCAGAAAGGAGCAGCAGGAAGACAGGCCAAGCAGTCCCTCGTTTCTCAACAGTGCAGAAGAACTTGAAGAAGGAGGATGGGTACCGACCACACACCGAAAAGCAGAAGAAGAGGAGGGGTGTGGTGCCCTGGGCTATTTTCACAAGTAGGACACGTGTCGATGACAAGCACCCCTTTTGCCTTCCAAAACTTGCTCCGCTGCGCTGCTTGGCCAGGGAGGCATGAAAAGCGCTCTCCTGCCTGCCCTGCGCTTGCATCGCATGCAGGGAGAGCTGAAAAGCTGCAGCTCCGCATGGTGCAGCAAGCCTACAGCCCTTCCAAGCACAGGCTGTTTTGCACAAGCAAGGACACCTCGGGAAACGGAGCCAAGGCAAGAGCAGAGCTCGCTCCTGCTCCAAACCTGCAATGGGCAAAAGAGCCAGGGAGCGCCAGGGCACGAGGGGCGCCTCGCAGGTGCAAGAGCAGCGGGCAAGAACTGAGCCCAAAGGGCCCAGAGGAGCCCTGACAAGGGGCTGCGCTCAGTGCTACGGAGGAGAAGCAGCAACCCCCGGGGGCCACCCTGGGCGTCCGCCCTGGGAGTCCAGAAAGCGTCCTCCCCCCGCATGCGGGGCACGAGGGCCAGCTTCGTGGAGCAGGAGCAGCAGGCACCTAGCCAAAACGGCCCAAAGGAGCCCTGGCACGGGGCCGTGCTCAGTGCTGCAGAGGAAGGCAAAAAACCCCCGGGGACACTTGCTAGCCCACCGTGGGGGGAAAAAAGCCTTCCTCCCCGCAGCTGCAGGGCACGAGAGGCCACCTTCGTGGTGCATGAGCAACAGGCAGTAACCCAGCCAAAATGGCCCAGAGGAGCCCTGACAAGTGCTCATGCTCAATGCTGCAGAGGAAGGCAAAAAACCCCCGGGCACCACAGCCACTCTGCCCCGGGGGAAAATTCCTTCCTGACCCCAGCGTCGCCGGCCATGGGCTATTCCCTGAGCACGTGAGCAAGACCTGCCTCCTCGGCCCGCAGGCTGCTCACGCCTCCCAGGAGATGCCCAACCCCGATTCTCCCTCCACCTGCTGCCACCTCAGGGCCTTCCCAGAGGGGCAAAACGCCCCCAGCCTGATCCATCTGGGGGACAACGATCCTTCCGGCGCCTGGCAAGGCACCAGTGGCTGCTCCAAAGCACCGGCACCCCCGCCAACATCTCTGCATCCCATTCCTCACGGCTGCTGACACTGGCTCCGCAAGGGATGAGGATGGCGAGCTCTGCAGTGCTCCTCAAGAAGGCATTCCCTTGCTCTTGCCACTGCCAGCCAGCTGAAAAGGCCAGCCAGCCTCGCCAACCTCCAGCTGTTGGGGGTTCTTCTCGTCTCCAGCAGCCTCGTCGAGCCTCCTCCGGCCTTCCTCCCGCAGCCCTCGCCAAGTAATTCCACCGCCTCCTCAAGGACTTCCTCTCGCACGTCTTGGCGCTGCCCCCAGGCCAGCTATGGCAGCGCGACGCGGGACCGTGCTCCCTTTTAGGCTGCCCCGGGGCATGGTGACTGCTGCGTTGCCGGGTGCTGGCACTGTGACACGGGGGTGACGGGGCCCCCCCTGCGCAGCCCCGCCCGCCGGCCCTCCGCCCAGCATCCTTCCCAGGAAGGCCTTTGGGCTGCTGGCCCCGAGGCACTCCCTGGGCCCAGGAGGCTCAGGGGGCTGTCCCTGCCCTTGCTGGCCATGCCCTGGGCACAGCTGCTGGGCGTCCCGCTAAATACATCTGGACATTCAGACTACGTCGTCAAGGCTGTTTGTCCCATCTGCATTCCTTTGGTTGTGGGGATGCCAGAGGTGAAAGCAAGGCTTTTGCTTCCCTCGGCGTGAACTGGGCAGAGACGGAGAGCACGTGCAGGATGGCCTCGCCGTTCCTGACCCATGCACCAAGGCACATTTGCTACTCCCCTGCTTATGGGGAGGTCTTCTTCTGGGAAAGAAGTCCCAAATCCTTTTCTCTTCTTGACCATCTTTTTCCTTGCACTCAAGAGCTTTTCTCCCCCCCTTGGCCTTCACCCTCAATCCCTTTCCTGAAAGTGACGGCAGCCCTCTCAGCCTTTGCCTTGCTCCTGCTAGTCGTCTTCACCTCAGCTAGAGAGTCCGGAAGGATCGCTGCAGGTCCCTTCCAACTCAACCCTTCTCTTCTCTTCACCTCTAGTCTATTCCCTGCACTCACGATGAGGCGAATAACAAGGAGACCACTGTTTGCCTGAAATGCCAGGGGGTTTACAGCTCCAGAAACACTTTCGAGGACACAAATCAAAAAGGATACAAGTAGAAAGAGGATTTGATTTCATTTGATTTGACTTTCTTTTACTGTATTTTATTTTCTGTCTTGTTCTGTTGGTTTATGTTAGTTTAGTTTCGTTTCTTTCCTGTGATGTTATTGGATTTGATTTGATTCTATTTTCTTTGGGGTTATTTCTTATGATTTTATTTTATGTTGGTTTATCTTATTTTATTTGACCTTGCTTTACGCGTTTTTATTTTGGTTTGTTATTTTATCATTTTATCATTTTATTTGGTCTTATTTTGGTTTAGGCTCTTTTAGGCTATTTTGCTGAATCTCTTTCAGAGCCGAGGCTCACAAGCATTAACACAATGCGCATGGGCAGCCAGGAGCAGGCAGATGTGTCCTTTAGTTTAGTTTGAAAAAGCATCCCTTGCAGTCTGGCAAAGGAAAGCTGCAGAAAGGAGCAGCAGGAAGACAGGCCAAGCAGTCCCTCGTTTCTCAACAGTGCAGAAGAACTTGAAGAAGGAGGATGGGGACCGACCACACACCGAAAAGCAGAAGAAGAGGAGGGGTGTGCTGCCCTGGGCTATTTTCACAAGTAGGACACGTGTCGATGACAAGCACCCCTTTTGCCTTCCAAAACTTGCTCCGCTGCGCTGCTTGGCCAGGGAGGCATGAAAAGCGCTCTCCTGCCTGCCCTGCGCTTGCATCGCATGCAGGGAGAGCTGAAAAGCTGCAGCTCCGCATGGTGCAGCAAGCCTGCAGCCCTTCCAAGCACAGGCTGTTTTGCACAAGCAAGGACACCTCGGGAAACGGAGCCAAGGCAAGAGCAGAGCTCGCTCCTGCTCCAAACCTGCAATGGGCAAAAGAGCCAGGGAGCGCCAGGGCACGAGGGGCGCCTCGCAGGTGCAAGAGCAGCGGGCAAGAACTGAGCCCAAAGGGCCCAGAGGAGCCCTGACAAGGGGCTGCGCTCAATGCTACGGAGGAGAAGGAGCAACCCCCGGGGGCCACCCTGGGCGTCCGCCCTGGGAGTCCAGAAAGCGTCCTCCCCCCGCATGCGGGGCACGAGGGCCAGCTTCGTGGAGCAGGAGCAGCAGGCACCTAGCCAAAACGGCCCAAAGGAGCCCTGGCACGGGGCCGTGCTCAGTGCTGCAGAGGAAGGCAAAAAACCCCCGGGGACACTTGCTAGCCCACCGTGGGGGGAAAAAAGCCTTCCTCCCCGCAGCTGCAGGGCACGAGAGGCCACCTTCGTGGTGCATGAGCAACAGGCAGTAACCCAGCCAAAATGGCCCAGAGGAGCCCTGACAAGTGCTCATGCTCAATGCCGCAGAGGAAGGCAAAAAACCCCCGGGCACCACAGCCACTCTGCCCCGGGGGAAAATTCCTTCCTGACCCCAGCGTCGCCGGCCATGGGCTATTCCCTGAGCACGTGAGCAAGACCTGCCTCCTCGGCCCGCAGGCTGCTCATGCCTCCCAGGAGATGCCCAACCCCGATTCTCCCTCCACCTGCTGCCACCTCAGGGCCTTCCCAGAGGGGCAAAACGCCCCCAGCCTGATCCATCTGGGGGACAACGATCCTTCCGGCGCCTGGCAAGGCACCAGTGGCTGCTCCAAAGCACCGGCACCCCCGCCAACATCTCTGCATCCCATTCCTCACGGCTGCTGACACTGGCTCCGCAAGGGATGAGGATGGCGAGCTCTGCAGTGCTCCTCAAGAAGGCATTCCCTTGCTCTTGCCACTGCCAGCCAGCTGAAAAGGCCAGCCAGCCTCGCGAACCTCCAGCTGTTGGGGGTTCTTCTCGTCTCCAGCAGCCTCGTCGAGCCTCCTCCGGCCTTCCTCCCGCAGCCCTCGCCAAGTAATTCCACCGCCTCCTCAAGGACTTCCTCTCGCACGTCTTGGCGCTGCCCCCAGGCCAGCTATGGCAGCGCGACGCGGGACCGTGCTCCCTTTTAGGCTGCCCCGGGGCATGGTGACTGCTGCGTTGCCGGGTGCTGGCACTGTGACACGGGGGTGACGGGGCCCCCCCTGCGCAGCCCCGCCCGCCGGCCCTCCGCCCAGCATCCTTCCCAGGAAGGCCTTTGGGCTGCTGGCCCCGAGGCACTCCCTGGGCCCAGGAGGCTCAGGGGGCTGTCCCTGCCCTTGCTGGCCATGCCCTGGGCACAGCTGCTGGGCGTCCCGCTAAATACATCTGGACATTCAGACTACGTCGTCAAGGCTGTTTGTCCCATCTGCATTCCTTTGGTTGTGGGGATGCCAGAGGTGAAAGCAAGGCTTTTGCTTCCCTCGGCGTGAACTGGGCAGAGACGGAGAGCACGTGCAGGATGGCCTCGCCGTTCCTGACCCATGCACCAAGGCACATTTGCTACTCCCCTGCTTATGGGGAGGTCTTCTTCTGGGAAAGAAGTCCCAAATCCTTTTCTCTTCTTGACCATCTTTTTCCTTGCACTCAAGAGCTTTTCTCCCCCCCTTGGCCTTCACCCTCAATCCCTTTCCTGAAAGTGACGGCAGCCCTCTCAGCCTTTGCCTTGCTCCTGCTAGTCGTCTTCACCTCAGCTAGAGAGTCCGGAAGGATCGCTGCAGGTCCCTTCCAACTCAACCCTTCTCTTCTCTTCACCTCTAGTCTATTCCCTGCACTCACGATGAGGCGAATAACAAGGAGACCACTGTTTGCCTGAAATGCCAGGGGGTTTACAGCTCCAGAAACACTTTCGAGGACACAAATCAAAAAGGATACAAGTAGAAAGAGGATTTGATTTCATTTGATTTGACTTTCTTTTACTGTATTTTATTTTCTGTCTTGTTCTGTTGGTTTATGTTAGTTTAGTTTCGTTTCTTTCCTGTGATGTTATTGGATTTGATTTGATTCTATTTTCTTTGGGGTTATTTCTTATGATTTTATTTTATGTTGGTTTATCTTATTTTATTTGACCTTGCTTTACGCGTTTTTATTTTGGTTTGTTATTTTATCATTTTATCATTTTATTTGGTCTTATTTTGGTTTAGGCTCTTTTAGGCTATTTTGCTGAATCTCTTTCAGAGCCGAGGCTCACAAGCATTAACACAATGCGCATGGGCAGCCAGGAGCAGGCTGATGTGTCCTTTAGTTTAGTTTGAAAAAGCATCCCTTGCAGTCTGGCAAAGGAAAGCTGCAGAAAGGAGCAGCAGGAAGACAGGCCAAGCAGTCCCTCGTTTCTCAACAGTGCAGAAGAACTTGAAGAAGGAGGATGGGGACCGACCACACACCGAAAAGCAGAAGAAGAGGAGGGGTGTGCTGCCCTGGGCTATTTTCACAAGTAGGACACGTGTCGATGACAAGCACCCCTTTTGCCTTCCAAAACTTGCTCCGCTGCGCTGCTTGGCCAGGGAGGCATGAAAAGCGCTCTCCTGCCTGCCCTGCGCTTGCATCGCATGCAGGGAGAGCTGAAAAGCTGCAGCTCCGCATGGTGCAGCAAGCCTGCAGCCCTTCCAAGCACAGGCTGTTTTGCACAAGCAAGGACACCTCGGGAAACGGAGCCAAGGCAAGAGCAGAGCTCGCTCCTGCTCCAAACCTGCAATGGGCAAAAGAGCCAGGGAGCGCCAGGGCACGAGGGGCGCCTCGCAGGTGCAAGAGCAGCGGGCAAGAACTGAGCCCAAAGGGCCCAGAGGAGCCCTGACAAGGGGCTGCGCTCAATGCTACGGAGGAGAAGGAGCAACCCCCGGGGGCCACCCTGGGCGTCCGCCCTGGGAGTCCAGAAAGCGTCCTCCCCCCGCATGCGGGGCACGAGGGCCAGCTTCGTGGAGCAGGAGCAGCAGGCACCTAGCCAAAACGGCCCAAAGGAGCCCTGGCACGGGGCCGTGCTCAGTGCTGCAGAGGAAGGCAAAAAACCCCCGGGGACACTTGCTAGCCCACCGTGGGGGGAAAAAAGCCTTCCTCCCCGCAGCTGCAGGGCACGAGAGGCCACCTTCGTGGTGCATGAGCAACAGGCAGTAACCCAGCCAAAATGGCCCAGAGGAGCCCTGACAAGTGCTCATGCTCAATGCTGCAGAGGAAGGCAAAAAACCCCCGGGCACCACAGCCACTCTGCCCCGGGGCAAAATTCCTTCCTGACCCCAGCGTCGCCGGCCATGGGCTATTCCCTGAGCACGTGAGCAAGACCTGCCTCCTCGGCCCGCAGGCTGCTCACGCCTCCCAGGAGATGCCCAACCCCGATTCTCCCTCCACCTGCTGCCACCTCAGGGCCTTCCCAGAGGGGCAAAACGCCCCCAGCCTGATCCATCTGGGGGACAACGATCCTTCCGGTGCCTGGCAAGGCACCAGTGGCTGCTCCAAAGCACCGGCACCCCCGCCAACATCTCTGCATCCCATTCCTCACGGCTGCTGACACTGGCTCCGCAAGGGATGAGGATGGCGAGCTCTGCAGTGCTCCTCAAGAAGGCATTCCCTTGCTCTTGCCACTGCCAGCCAGCTGAAAAGGCCAGCCAGCCTCGCGAACCTCCAGCTGTTGGGGGTTCTTCTCGTCTCCAGCAGCCTCGTCGAGCCCCCTCCGGCCTTCCTCCCTCAGCCCTCACCAAGTAATTCCACCGCCTCCTCAAGGACTTCCTCTCGCATGTCTTGGCGCTGCCCGCAGGCCAGCTATGGCAGCGCGACGCGGGAGCGTGCTCCCTTTTAGGCTGCCCCGGGGCATGGTGACTGCTGCGTTGCCGGGTGCTGGCACTGTGACACGGGGGTGACGGGGCCCCCCCTGCGCAGCCCCGCCCGCCGGCCCTCCGCCCAGCATCCTTCCCAGGAAGGCCTTTGGGCTGCTGGCCCCGAGGCAGTCCCTGGGCCCAGGAGGCTCAGGGGGCTGTCCCTGCCCTTGCTGGCCATGCCCTGGGCACAGCTGCTGGGCGTCCCGCTAAATACATCTGGACATTCAGACTACGTCGTCAAGGCTGTTTGTCCCATCTGCATTCCTTTGGTTGTGGGGATGCCAGAGGTGAAAGCAAGGCTTTTGCTTCCCTCGGCGTGAACTGGGCAGAGACGGAGAGCACGTGCAGGATGGCCTCGCCGTTCCTGACCCATGCACCAAGGCACATTTGCTACTCCCCTGCTTATGCTGAGGTCGTCTTCTGGGAAAGAAGTCCCAAATCCTTTTCTCTTCTTGACCATCTTTTTCCTTGCACTCAAGAGCTTTTCTCCCCCCCTTGGCCTTCACCCTCAATCCCTTTCCTGAAAGTGACGGCAGCCCTCTCAGCCTTTGCCTTGCTCCTGCTAGTCGTCTTCACCTCAGCTAGAGAGTCCGGAAGGATCGCTGCAGGTCCCTTCCAACTCAACCCTTCTCTTCTCTTCACCTCTAGTCTATTCCCTGCACTCACGATGAGGCGAATAACAAGGAGACCACTGTTTGCCTGAAATGCCAGGGGGTTTACAGCTCCAGAAACACTTTCGAGGACACAAATCAAAAAGGATACAAGTAGAAAGAGGATTTGATTTCATTTGATTTGACTTTCTTTTACTGTATTTTATTTTCTGTCTTGTTCTGTTGGTTTATGTTAGTTTAGTTTCGTTTCTTTCCTGTGATGTTACTGGATTTGATTTGATTCTATTTTCTTTGGGGTTATTTCTTATGATTTTATTTTATGTTGGTTTATCTTATTTTATTTGACCTTGCTTTACGCGTTTTTATTTTGGTTTGTTATTTTATCATTTTATCATTTTATTTGGTCTTATTTTGGTTTAGGCTCTTTTAGGCTATTTTGCTGAATCTCTTTCAGAGCCGAGGCTCACAAGCATTAACACAATGCGCATGGGCAGCCAGGAGCAGGCTGATGTGTCCTTTAGTTTAGTTTGAAAAAGCATCCCTTGCAGTCTGGCAAAGGAAAGCTGCAGAAAGGAGCAGCAGGAAGACAGGCCAAGCAGTCCCTCGTTTCTCAACAGTGCAGAAGAACTTGAAGAAGGAGGATGGGGACCGACCACACACCGAAAAGCAGAAGAAGAGGAGGGGTGTGCTGCCCTGGGCTATTTTCACAAGTAGGACACGTGTCGATGACAAACACCCCTTTTGCCTTCCAAAACTTGCTCCGCTGCGCTGCTTGGCCAGGGAGGCATGAAAAGCGCTCTCCTGCCTGCCCTGCGCTTGCATCGCATGCAGGGAGAGCTGAAAAGCTGCAGCTCCGCATGGTGCAGCAAGCCTGCAGCCCTTCCAAGCACAGGCTGTTTTGCACAAGCAAGGACACCTCGGGAAACGGAGCCAAGGCAAGAGCAGAGCTCGCTCCTGCTCCAAACCTGCAATGGGCAAAAGAGCCAGGGAGCGCCAGGGCACGAGGGGCGCCTCGCAGGTGCAAGAGCAGCGGGCAAGAACTGAGCCCAAAGGGCCCAGAGGAGCCCTGACAAGGGGCTGCGCTCAATGCTACGGAGGAGAAGGAGCAACCCCCGGGGGCCACCCTGGGCGTCCGCCCTGGGAGTCCAGAAAGCGTCCTCCCCCCGCATGCGGGGCACGAGGGCCAGCTTCGTGGAGCAGGAGCAGCAGGCACCTAGCCAAAACGGCCCAAAGGAGCCCTGGCACGGGGCCGTGCTCAGTGCTGCAGAGGAAGGCAAAAAACCCCCGGGGACACTTGCTAGCCCACCGTGGGGGGAAAAAAGCCTTCCTCCCCGCAGCTGCAGGGCACGAGAGGCCACCTTCGTGGTGCATGAGAAACAGGCAGTAACCCAGCCAAAATGGCCCAGAGGAGCCCTGACAAGTGCTCATGCTCAATGCTGCAGAGGAAAGCAAAAAACCCCCGGGCACCACAGCCACTCTGCCCCGGGGCAAAATTCCTTCCTGACCCCAGCGTCGCCGGCCATGGGCTATTCCCTGAGCACGTGAGCAAGACCTGCCTCCTCGGCCCGCAGGCTGCTCACGCCTCCCAGGAGATGCCCAACCCCGATTCTCCCTCCACCTGCTGCCACCTCAGGGCCTTCCCAGAGGGGCAAAACGCCCCCAGCCTGATCCATCTGGGGGACAACGATCCTTCCGGCGCCTGGCAAGGCACCAGTGGCTGCTCCAAAGCACCGGCACCCCCGCCAACATCTCTGCATCCCATTCCTCACGGCTGCTGACACTGGCTCCGCAAGGGATGAGGATGGCGAGCTCTGCAGTGCTCCTCAAGAAGGCATTCCCTTGCTCTTGCCACTGCCAGCCAGCTGAAAAGGCCAGCCAGCCTCGCCAACCTCCAGCTGTTGGGGGTTCTTCTCGTCTCCAGCAGCCTCGTCGAGCCCCCTCCGGCCTTCCTCCCTCAGCCCTCACCAAGTAATTCCACCGCCTCCTCAAGGACTTCCTCTCGCATGTCTTGGCGCTGCCCGCAGGCCAGCTATGGCAGCGCGACGCGGGAGCGTGCTCCCTTTTAGGCTGCCCCGGGGCATGGTGACTGCTGCGTTGCCGGGTGCTGGCACTGTGACACGGGGGTGACGGGGCCCCCCCTGCGCAGCCCCGCCCGCCGGCCCTCCGCCCAGCATCCTTCCCAGGAAGGCCTTTGGGCTGCTGGCCCCGAGGCAGTCCCTGGGCCCAGGAGGCTCAGGGGGCTGTCCCTGCCCTTGCTGGCCATGCCCTGGGCACAGCTGCTGGGCGTCCCGCTAAATACATCTGGACATTCAGACTACGTCGTCAAGGCTGTTTGTCCCATCTGCATTCCTTTGGTTGTGGGGATGCCAGAGGTGAAAGCAAGGCTTTTGCTTCCCTCGGCGTGAACTGGGCAGAGACGGAGAGCACGTGCAGGATGGCCTCGCCGTTCCTGACCCATGCACCAAGGCACATTTGCTACTCCCCTGCTTATGCTGAGGTCGTCTTCTGGGAAAGAAGTCCCAAATCCTTTTCTCTTCTTGACCATCTTTTTCCTTGCACTCAAGAGCTTTTCTCCCCCCCTTGGCCTTCACCCTCAATCCCTTTCCTGAAAGTGACGGCAGCCCTCTCAGCCTTTGCCTTGCTCCTGCTAGTCGTCTTCACCTCAGCTAGAGAGTCCGGAAGGATCGCTGCAGGTCCCTTCCAACTCTTCTCTTCACTTGTGTTCTATTCCCTGCACTCACGATGAGGCGAATAACAAGGAGACCACTGTTTGCCTGAAATGCCAGGGGGTTTACAGCTCCAGAAACACTTTCGAGGACACAAATCAAAAAGGATACAAGTAGAAAGAGGATTTGATTTCATTTGATTTGACTTTCTTTTACTGTATTTTATTTTCTGTCTTGTTCTGTTGGTTTATGTTAGTTTAGTTTCGTTTCTTTCCTGTGATGTTATTGGATTTGATTTGATTCTATTTTCTTTGGGGTTATTTCTTATGATTTTATTTTATGTTGGTTTATCTTATTTTATTTGACCTTGCTTTACGCGTTTTTATTTTGGTTTGTTATTTTATCATTTTATCATTTTATTTGGTCTTATTTTGGTTTAGGCTCTTTTAGGCTATTTTGCTGAATCTCTTTCAGAGCCGAGGCTCACAAGCATTAACACAATGCGCATGGGCAGCCAGGAGCAGGCTGATGTGTCCTTTAGTTTAGTTTGAAAAAGCATCCCTTGCAGTCTGGCAAAGGAAAGCTGCAGAAAGGAGCAGCAGGAAGACAGGCCAAGCAGTCCCTCGTTTCTCAACAGTGCAGAAGAACTTGAAGAAGGAGGATGGGGACCGACCACACACCGAAAAGCAGAAGAAGAGGAGGGGTGTGCTGCCCTGGGCTATTTTCACAAGTAGGACACGTGTCGATGACAAGCACCCCTTTTGCCTTCCAAAACTTGCTCCGCTGCGCTGCTTGGCCAGGGAGGCATGAAAAGCGCTCTCCTGCCTGCCCTGCGCTTGCATCGCATGCAGGGAGAGCTGAAAAGCTGCAGCTCCGCATGGTGCAGCAAGCCTGCAGCCCTTCCAAGCACAGGCTGTTTTGCACAAGCAAGGACACCTCGGGAAACGGAGCCAAGGCAAGAGCAGAGCTCGCTCCTGCTCCAAACCTGCAATGGGCAAAAGAGCCAGGGAGCGCCAGGGCACGAGGGGCGCCTCGCAGGTGCAAGAGCAGCGGGCAAGAACTGAGCCCAAAGGGCCCAGAGGAGCCCTGACAAGGGGCTGCGCTCAATGCTACGGAGGAGAAGGAGCAACCCCCGGGGGCCACCCTGGGCGTCCGCCCTGGGAGTCCAGAAAGCGTCCTCCCCCCGCATGCGGGGCACGAGGGCCAGCTTCGTGGAGCAGGAGCAGCAGGCACCTAGCCAAAACGGCCCAAAGGAGCCCTGGCACGGGGCCGTGCTCAGTGCTGCAGAGGAAGGCAAAAAACCCCCGGGGACACTTGCTAGCCCACCGTGGGGGGAAAAAAGCCTTCCTCCCCGCAGCTGCAGGGCACGAGAGGCCACCTTCGTGGTGCATGAGCAACAGGCAGTAACCCAGCCAAAATGGCCCAGAGGAGCCCTGACAAGTGCTCATGCTCAATGCTGCAGAGGAAGGCAAAAAACCCCCGGGCACCACAGCCACTCTGCCCCGGGGCAAAATTCCTTCCTGACCCCAGCGTCGCCGGCCATGGGCTATTCCCTGAGCACGTGAGCAAGACCTGCCTCCTCGGCCCGCAGGCTGCTCACGCCTCCCAGGAGATGCCCAACCCCGATTCTCCCTCCACCTGCTGCCACCTCAGGGCCTTCCCAGAGGGGCAAAACGCCCCCAGCCTGATCCATCTGGGGGACAACGATCCTTCCGGTGCCTGGCAAGGCACCAGTGGCTGCTCCAAAGCACCGGCACCCCCGCCAACATCTCTGCATCCCATTCCTCACGGCTGCTGACACTGGCTCCGCAAGGGATGAGGATGGCGAGCTCTGCAGTGCTCCTCAAGAAGGCATTCCCTTGCTCTTGCCACTGCCAGCCAGCTGAAAAGGCCAGCCAGCCTCGCGAACCTCCAGCTGTTGGGGGTTCTTCTCGTCTCCAGCAGCCTCGTCGAGCCCCCTCCGGCCTTCCTCCCTCAGCCCTCACCAAGTAATTCCACCGCCTCCTCAAGGACTTCCTCTCGCATGTCTTGGCGCTGCCCGCAGGCCAGCTATGGCAGCGCGACGCGGGACCGTGCTCCCTTTTAGGCTGCCCCGGGGCATGGTGACTGCTGCGTTGCCGGGTGCTGGCACTGTGACACGGGGGTGACGGGGCCCCCCCTGCGCAGCCCCGCCCGCCGGCCCTCCGCCCAGCATCCTTCCCAGGAAGGCCTTTGGGCTGCTGGCCCCGAGGCAGTCCCTGGGCCCAGGAGGCTCAGGGGGCTGTCCCTGCCCTTGCTGGCCATGCCCTGGGCACAGCTGCTGGGCGTCCCGCTAAATACATCTGGACATTCAGACTACGTCGTCAAGGCTGTTTGTCCCATCTGCATTCCTTTGGTTGTGGGGATGCCAGAGGTGAAAGCAAGGCTTTTGCTTCCCTCGGCGTGAACTGGGCAGAGACGGAGAGCACGTGCAGGATGGCCTCGCCGTTCCTGACCCATGCACCAAGGCACATTTGCTACTCCCCTGCTTATGCTGAGGTCGTCTTCTGGGAAAGAAGTCCCAAATCCTTTTCTCTTCTTGACCATCTTTTTCCTTGCACTCAAGAGCTTTTCTCCCCCCCTTGGCCTTCACCCTCAATCCCTTTCCGGAAAGTGACGGCAGCCCTCTCAGCCTTTGCCTTGCTCCTGCTAGTCGTCTTCACCTCAGCTAGAGAGTCCGGAAGGATCGCTGCAGGTCCCTTCCAACTCAACCCTTCTCTTCTCTTCACCTCTAGTCTATTCCCTGCACTCACGATGAGGCGAATAACAAGGAGACCACTGTTTGCCTGAAATGCCAGGGGGTTTACAGCTCCAGAAACACTTTCGAGGACACAAATCAAAAAGGATACAAGTAGAAAGAGGATTTGATTTCATTTGATTTGACTTTCTTTTACTGTATTTTATTTTCTGTCTTGTTCTGTTGGTTTATGTTAGTTTAGTTTCGTTTCTTTCCTGTGATGTTACTGGATTTGATTTGATTCTATTTTCTTTGGGGTTATTTCTTATGATTTGATTTTATGTTGGTTTATCTTATTTTATTTGACCTTGCTTTACGCGTTTTTATTTTGGTTTGTTATTTTATCATTTTATCATTTTATTTGGTCTTATTTTGGTTTAGGCTCTTTTAGGCTATTTTGCTGAATCTCTTTCAGAGCCGAGGCTCACAAGCATTAACACAATGCGCATGGGCAGCCAGGAGCAGGCTGATGTGTCCTTTAGTTTAGTTTGAAAAAGCATCCCTTGCAGTCTGGCAAAGGAAAGCTGCAGAAAGGAGCAGCAGGAAGACAGGCCAAGCAGTCCCTCGTTTCTCAACAGTGCAGAAGAACTTGAAGAAGGAGGATGGGGACCGACCACACACCGAAAAGCAGAAGAAGAGGAGGGGTGTGCTGCCCTGGGCTATTTTCACAAGTAGGACACGTGTCGATGACAAACACCCCTTTTGCCTTCCAAAACTTGCTCCGCTGCGCTGCTTGGCCAGGGAGGCATGAAAAGCGCTCTCCTGCCTGCCCTGCGCTTGCATCGCATGCAGGGAGAGCTGAAAAGCTGCAGCTCCGCATGGTGCAGCAAGCCTGCAGCCCTTCCAAGCACAGGCTGTTTTGCACAAGCAAGGACACCTCGGGAAACGGAGCCAAGGCAAGAGCAGAGCTCGCTCCTGCTCCAAACCTGCAATGGGCAAAAGAGCCAGGGAGCGCCAGGGCACGAGGGGCGCCTCGCAGGTGCAAGAGCAGCGGGCAAGAACTGAGCCCAAAGGGCCCAGAGGAGCCCTGACAAGGGGCTGCGCTCAATGCTACGGAGGAGAAGGAGCAACCCCCGGGGGCCACCCTGGGCGTCCGCCCTGGGAGTCCAGAAAGCGTCCTCCCCCCGCATGCGGGGCACGAGGGCCAGCTTCGTGGAGCAGGAGCAGCAGGCACCTAGCCAAAACGGCCCAAAGGAGCCCTGGCACGGGGCCGTGCTCAGTGCTGCAGAGGAAGGCAAAAAACCCCCGGGGACACTTGCTAGCCCACCGTGGGGGGAAAAAAGCCTTCCTCCCCGCAGCTGCAGGGCACGAGAGGCCACCTTCGTGGTGCATGAGAAACAGGCAGTAACCCAGCCAAAATGGCCCAGAGGAGCCCTGACAAGTGCTCATGCTCAATGCTGCAGAGGAAGGCAAAAAACCCCCGGGCACCACAGCCACTCTGCCCCGGGGCAAAATTCCTTCCTGACCCCAGCGTCGCCGGCCATGGGCTATTCCCTGAGCACGTGAGCAAGACCTGCCTCCTCGGCCCGCAGGCTGCTCACGCCTCCCAGGAGATGCCCAACCCCGATTCTCCCTCCACCTGCTGCCACCTCAGGGCCTTCCCAGAGGGGCAAAACGCCCCCAGCCTGATCCATCTGGGGGACAACGATCCTTCCGGCGCCTGGCAAGGCACCAGTGGCTGCTCCAAAGCACCGGCACCCCCGCCAACATCTCTGCATCCCATTCCTCACGGCTGCTGACACTGGCTCCGCAAGGGATGAGGATGGCGAGCTCTGCAGTGCTCCTCAAGAAGGCATTCCCTTGCTCTTGCCACTGCCAGCCAGCTGAAAAGGCCAGCCAGCCTCGCCAACCTCCAGCTGTTGGGGGTTCTTCTCGTCTCCAGCAGCCTCGTCGAGCCCCCTCCGGCCTTCCTCCCTCAGCCCTCACCAAGTAATTCCACCGCCTCCTCAAGGACTTCCTCTCGCATGTCTTGGCGCTGCCCGCAGGCCAGCTATGGCAGCGCGACGCGGGAGCGTGCTCCCTTTTAGGCTGCCCCGGGGCATGGTGACTGCTGCGTTGCCGGGTGCTGGCACTGTGACACGGGGGTGACGGGGCCCCCCCTGCGCAGCCCCGCCCGCCGGCCCTCCGCCCAGCATCCTTCCCAGGAAGGCCTTTGGGCTGCTGGCCCCGAGGCAGTCCCTGGGCCCAGGAGGCTCAGGGGGCTGTCCCTGCCCTTGCTGGCCATGCCCTGGGCACAGCTGCTGGGCGTCCCGCTAAATACATCTGGACATTCAGACTACGTCGTCAAGGCTGTTTGTCCCATCTGCATTCCTTTGGTTGTGGGGATGCCAGAGGTGAAAGCAAGGCTTTTGCTTCCCTCGGCGTGAACTGGGCAGAGACGGAGAGCACGTGCAGGATGGCCTCGCCGTTCCTGACCCATGCACCAAGGCACATTTGCTACTCCCCTGCTTATGCTGAGGTCGTCTTCTGGGAAAGAAGTCCCAAATCCTTTTCTCTTCTTGACCATCTTTTTCCTTGCACTCAAGAGCTTTTCTCCCCCCCTTGGCCTTCACCCTCAATCCCTTTCCTGAAAGTGACGGCAGCCCTCTCAGCCTTTGCCTTGCTCCTGCTAGTCGTCTTCACCTCAGCTAGAGAGTCCGGAAGGATCGCTGCAGGTCCCTTCCAACTCTTCTCTTCACTTGTGTTCTATTCCCTGCACTCACGATGAGGCGAATAACAAGGAGACCACTGTTTGCCTGAAATGCCAGGGGGTTTACAGCTCCAGAAACACTTTCGAGGACACAAATCAAAAAGGATACAAGTAGAAAGAGGATTTGATTTCATTTGATTTGACTTTCTTTTACTGTATTTTATTTTCTGTCTTGTTCTGTTGGTTTATGTTAGTTTAGTTTCGTTTCTTTCCTGTGATGTTACTGGATTTGATTTGATTCTATTTTCTTTGGGGTTATTTCTTATGATTTGATTTTATGTTGGTTTATCTTATTTTATTTGACCTTGCTTTACGCGTTTTTATTTTGGTTTGTTATTTTATCATTTTATCATTTTATTTGGTCTTATTTTGGTTTAGGCTCTTTTAGGCTATTTTGCTGAATCTCTTTCAGAGCCGAGGCTCACAAGCATTAACACAATGCGCATGGGCAGCCAGGAGCAGGCTGATGTGTCCTTTAGTTTAGTTTGAAAAAGCATCCCTTGCAGTCTGGCAAAGGAAAGCTGCAGAAAGGAGCAGCAGGAAGACAGGCCAAGCAGTCCCTCGGTTCTCAACAGCGCAGAAGAACTTGAAGAAGGAGGATGGGGACCGACCACACACCGAAAAGCAGAAGAAGAGGAGGGGTGTGCTGCCCTGGGCTATTTTCACAAGTAGGACACGTGTCGATGACAAGCACCCCTTTTGCCTTCCAAAACTTGCTCCGCTGCGCTGCTTGGCCAGGGAGGCATGAAAAGCGCTCTCCTGCCTGCCCTGCGCTTGCATCGCATGCAGGGAGAGCTGAAAAGCTGCAGCTCCGCATGGTGCAGCAAGCCTGCAGCCCTTCCAAGCACAGGCTGTTTTGCACAAGCAAGGACACCTCGGGAAACGGAGCCAAGGCAAGAGCAGAGCTCGCTCCTGCTCCAAACCTGCAATGGGCAAAAGAGCCAGGGAGCGCCAGGGCACGAGGGGCGCCTCGCAGGTGCAAGAGCAGCGGGCAAGAACTGAGCCCAAAGGGCCCAGAGGAGCCCTGACAAGGGGCTGCGCTCAATGCTACGGAGGAGAAGGAGCAACCCCCAGGGGCCACCCTGGGCGTCCGCCCTGGGAGTCCAGAAAGCGTCCTCCCCCCGCATGCGGGGCACGAGGGCCAGCTTCGTGGAGCAGGAGCAGCAGGCACCTAGCCAAAACGGCCCAAAGGAGCCCTGGCACGGGGCCGTGCTCAGTGCTGCAGAGGAAGGCAAAAAACCCCCGGGGACACTTGCTAGCCCACCGTGGGGGGAAAAAAGCCTTCCTCCCCGCAGCTGCAGGGCACGAGAGGCCACCTTCGTGGTGCATGAGCAACAGGCAGTAACCCAGCCAAAATGGCCCAGAGGAGCCCTGACAAGTGCTCATGCTCAATGCTGCAGAGGAAGGCAAAAAACCCCCGGGCACCACAGCCACTCTGCCCCGGGGCAAAATTCCTTCCTGACCCCAGCGTCGCCGGCCATGGGCTATTCCCTGAGCACGTGAGCAAGACCTGCCTCCTCGGCCCGCAGGCTGCTCACGCCTCCCAGGAGATGCCCAACCCCGATTCTCCCTCCACCTGCTGCCACCTCAGGGCCTTCCCAGAGGGGCAAAACGCCCCCAGCCTGATCCATCTGGGGGACAACGATCCTTCCGGTGCCTGGCAAGGCACCAGTGGCTGCTCCAAAGCACCGGCACCCCCGCCAACATCTCTGCATCCCATTCCTCACGGCTGCTGACACTGGCTCCGCAAGGGATGAGGATGGCGAGCTCTGCAGTGCTCCTCAAGAAGGCATTCCCTTGCTCTTGCCACTGCCAGCCAGCTGAAAAGGCCAGCCAGCCTCGCGAACCTCCAGCTGTTGGGGGTTCTTCTCGTCTCCAGCAGCCTCGTCGAGCCTCCTCCGGCCTTCCTCCCGCAGCCCTCGCCAAGTAATTCCACCGCCTCCTCAAGGACTTCCTCTCGCACGTCTTGGCGCTGCCCCCAGGCCAGCTATGGCAGCGCGACGCGGGACCGTGCTCCCTTTTAGGCTGCCCCGGGGCATGGTGACTGCTGCGTTGCCGGGTGCTGGCACTGTGACACGGGGGTGACGGGGCCCCCCCTGCGCAGCCCCGCCCGCCGGCCCTCCGCCCAGCATCCTTCCCAGGAAGGCCTTTGGGCTGCTGGCCCCGAGGCAGTCCCTGGGCCCAGGAGCCTCAGGGGGCTGTCCCTGCCCTTGCTGGCCATGCCCTGGGCACAGCTGCTGGGCGTCCCGCTAAATACATCTGGACATTCAGACTACGTCGTCAAGGCTGTTTGTCCCATCTGCATTCCTTTGGTTGTGGGGATGCCAGAGGTGAAAGCAAGGCTTTTGCTTCCCTCGGCGTGAACTGGGCAGAGACGGAGAGCACGTGCAGGATGGCCTCGCCGTTCCTGACCCATGCACCAAGGCACATTTGCTACTCCCCTGCTTATGCTGAGGTCGTCTTCTGGGAAAGAAGTCCCAAATCCTTTTCTCTTCTTGACCATCTTTTTCCTTGCACTCAAGAGCTTTTCTCCCGCCTTGGCCTTCACCCTCAATCCCTTTCCTGAAAGTGACGGCAGCCCTCTCAGCCTTTGCCTTGCTCCTGCTAGTCGTCTTCACCTCAGCTAGAGAGTCCGGAAGGATCGCTGCAGGTCCCTCCCAACTCAACCCTTCTCTTCTCTTCACTAGTGTTCTATTCCCTGCACTCACGATGAGGCGAATAACAAGGAGACCACTGTTTGCCTGAAATGCCAGGGGGTTTACAGCTCCAGAAACACTTTCGAGGACACAAATCAAAAAGGGTACAAGTAGAAAGAGGATTTGATTTCATTTGATTTGACTTTATTTTACTTCATTTTATTTTCTGTCTTGCTATGTTGGTTTATGTTAGTTTAGTTTCGTTTCTTTCCTGTGATGTTATTGGATTTGATTTGATTCTATTTTCTTTGGGGTTATTTCTTATGATTTTATTTTATGTTGGTTTATCTTATTTTATTTGACCTTGCTTTACGCGTTTTTATTTTGGTTTGTTATTTTATCATTTTATCATTTTATTTGGTCTTATTTTGGTTTAGGCTCTTTTAGGCTATTTTGCTGAATCTCTTTCAGAGCCGAGGCTCACAAGCATTAACACAATGCGCATGGGCAGCCAGGAGCAGGCTGATGTGTCCTTTAGTTTAGTTTGAAAAAGCATCCCTTGCAGTCTGGCAAAGGAAAGCTGCAGAAAGGAGCAGCAGGAAGACAGGCCAAGCAGTCCCTCGTTTCTCAACAGTGCAGAAGAACTTGAAGAAGGAGGATGGGGACCGACCACACACCGAAAAGCAGAAGAAGAGGAGGGGTGTGCTGCCCTGGGCTATTTTCACAAGTAGGACACGTGTCGATGACAAACACCCCTTTTGCCTTCCAAAACTTGCTCCGCTGCGCTGCTTGGCCAGGGAGGCATGAAAAGCGCTCTCCTGCCTGCCCTGCGCTTGCATCGCATGCAGGGAGAGCTGAAAAGCTGCAGCTCCGCATGGTGCAGCAAGCCTACAGCCCTTCCAAGCACAGGCTGTTTTGCACAAGCAAGGACACCTCGGGAAACGGAGCCAAGGCAAGAGCAGAGCTCGCTCCTGCTCCAAACCTGCAATGGGCAAAAGAGCCAGGGAGCGCCAGGGCACGAGGGGCGCCTCGCAGGTGCAAGAGCAGCGGGCAAGAACTGAGCCCAAAGGGCCCAGGGGAGCCCTGACAAGGGGCTGCGCTCAATGCTACGGAGGAGAAGGAGCAACCCCCGGGGGCCACCCTGGGCGTCCGCCCTGGGAGTCCAGAAAGCGTCCTCCCCCCGCATGCGGGGCACGAGGGCCAGCTTCGTGGAGCAGGAGCAGCAGGCACCTAGCCAAAACGGCCCAAAGGAGCCCTGGCACGGGGCCGTGCTCAGTGCTGCAGAGGAAGGCAAAAAACCCCCGGGGACACTTGCTAGCCCACCGTGGGGGGAAAAAAGCCTTCCTCCCCGCAGCTGCAGGGCACGAGAGGCCACCTTCGTGGTGCATGAGAAACAGGCAGTAACCCAGCCAAAATGGCCCAGAGGAGACAGCCCCAGCTGGGTTCCTGTCTGAAACGAGGAAGTGTTTGTGTTCGTGGCCTGGTTTCAGCTGGGATAGAGTTGATTTTTTTGTCCCAGTAGCTGGTACAGTGCTGCCTTTTGGGTTTAGGATGAGAATAATGTTGATAACACACTGATGTTTTAGTTGTCACTAAGCAGTGCTTACACCAGTCAAGGACTTTTTAGCTTCCCATGCTGTGCCAGGTGCACAAGAAGCTGGGAGGGGTCACAGCCAGGACAGCTGGCCCAGACTGGCCAAAGGTCCATTCCATCCCGTATGACCTTGTCCTGGTTTCAGCTGGGATAGAGTTAATTTTCTTCTTGGTAGCTGGTATGGGGCTGTGTTTTGGGTTTAGGATGAGAACAATGTCGAGGATACACTGACCTTTTGTTCTTGCTAAGTAGTTGCTAAGTGGCGCTCACAGTGGTAAAGGACTTTTCAACTGCCCATGCTCTGCCGGGTGCACAAGAAGCTGGGAGGGGGCACAGCCAGGGGGAGTGCTGGCCCAGACTGGCCCAAGGGCTATTCCATACCATATAACATCATGCTCAGTATATAAGCTGGGGGAAGAAGAAGGAAGGGGGGACGTTTGGTGTGATGGCGTTTGTCTTCCCAAGTAACCGTTACGCGTGATGGAGCCCTGCTTTCCTGGGGATGGCTGAACACCTGCCCGCCGATGGGAAGTAGTGAATGAATTCCTTGTTCTGTTTTGTTTGGGTGCACGGATTTTGCTTTGCCTATTTAACTGTTCTAATTTATTTTACTTCAATTATTAAACTGTTCTTATCTCAACCCACGAGTTTTCTCTCTTTTACCCTTCTGATTCTCTCCCCCATCCCACTGGTGGGGAGTGAGCGAGTGGCTGCGTGGTGCTTAGTTGCTGGCTGGGGTTAAACCACGACAGACGTCATGCTCAGTATATAAGCTGGGGGGAGTTGGCTGGGGGGCAGTGATCGCTGCTCGGGAACGGGCTGGGCATCGGTTGGCAGGTGGTGAGCCACTGCATCGTGTCTCACTCGCTTTGTATGTTATTATTGTACTATTATTATTATATTATTATTAATACTACTAATAGTAGTACTATTCCTATTCTATTCCATTTTACTTCAAGTATTAAACCGTTCTTATCTCAACTCACGAGTTTTTTGACTTTCACCCTTCATATTCTCTCCCCCATCCCACTGGGGTGGAGGGAGTGAGCAAGCAGCTGGGTGGTGCTTAGTTGCTGGCTGGGGTTAAACCACGACAGCCTGTCTGAACAAACTGTTCTTTTAGGCAAAACACCATTATTCACAGTGAATACAACAGCAGAAAAATGCTACTGCTTCTGCCCATTCCTGCTACAAGACGACCAGAATCACCTCTTAGAAACAATCAGGAAACAATAATACACACATACACACAAGCACACACATATCTATACCTAGACCTACCTGAGTGTGAAAAGCTGAGCTGTGACTTGCAGGAGAAGCGTGCTCCTGTGAGACTTCTTGTCCTTGCTCTCCTCCCATCAGCTAGAAATGTGGTGAGGAACAATTTCACAAGTTAAGCCCAAAAAGCACTCATGCAGAACGAAAAATGCTCATGCACAACATCCATTTGCTTCAATATACATGTTGTGTCTGTGAACAGCTGCCTCTACATACACCATCACAAACTATCTTGTGCTACTACGTTGCATAAAGCCTCCACATCCCACCTTGAGATTAGAACCATCTTTAGGATGGTTCCTAATCAAAGGTAAACTATCTTTAACCTTAGGACCCGGAAGAATGATGGAGAAGATCATGCTGGGTGTCACTGAAAGACTTGTAAAGAACAATGCAAACATCAGGCACAATCAACACGGGTTCAAAACGTGCAAGTCCCGTCTAACTAATTTGATATCCTTCTACGATAAGGTCACCCGCCTAGTGGGTGAAGGGACAGTGGTGGATGTAGTTTTTCTGGGTTTTAGTAAGGTTTTTGGCACTGTCCCTCACAGCATCCTTCTGGACAAGTCGCCCAGCAGTGAGATGAGCAGGTAGACGGTGTGCTGGGTGAAGAACTGGCTGAATGGCAGGGCTCAAAGGGTTGCAGTGAATGGGGCTACATCTGGCTGGCGACCGGTCACCAGCGGTGCTCCTCCGGGCTCAATTCTAGGCCCAGTTCTGTACCATCCTTTTATCAACGATCTGGGTGCAGGAGTTGAATGCACCCTTAGGAAGTCTGATGATGATACGGAAGTGGGAGGTGCTGCTGACTCTCTCGAGGGACAAGAGGTCTCGCAGAGGGGTCTGGACAGGTGGGAGCACTGGGCAATCATCAACGGCGTGAAACTGAACAAGACCAACTGCCGGACTCTGCACCTGGGACGGAGTAACGCCGGGCACAAGTCTAAATTGGGAGAGCAGCCCTGCAAAAGGGGTCTGCGGGTGCTGGTTGACAGCAGGCTCAACAGGAGGCAGCAGTGTGCCCTGGCAGCCAAGAGGGCAAACTGCATCGTGGGGTGCATCAAACACAGCGTAACCAGCTGGTCAGAAGAGGTGATTATCCCACTGTATTTAGTGCTGGTGCGGCCTCACCTTGAGGATCGTGTGCGGTTCTGGGCCCCACCATTTCAAAAGGATGTCAAGGTACGTGAACGCATCCCGAGAAGGGCAGCAAAGCTGAGGAAGGGGCTGGAAGGTGTGTCCCATGAGGAGCGGAGGAGGACACTGGGCTTATCTATTTTGGAGAGAAGGAGGCTGAGGGGCGACCTCATGGCTCTCGACAGCTTCCTGAGGAGGGGAAGTGGAGAGGGAGGTGCTGATCTCTTCTCCCTGGTATCCAGTGCCAGGACGTGTGGCAATGGCTCAAACCTGCGTCCGTCAGGGGAAGTACAGACTTGACATGAGGAAACATTTCTTTACCGAGAGGGTGGTCAAACCCTGGAACAGGCTTCCTGGAGAGGGGGTCGATACCTCCTGCCTGTCAGTGTTTAAGAGGCATTTGGACAACGTCCTTAATGCCATGCTTTAACTTTTGGTCAGCCCTGAAGTGGTCAGGCAGCTGGACCAGGTGATCGCTGCAGGTCCCTTCCAACTCTTCTCTTCACTTGTGTTCTATTCCCTGCACTCACGATGAGGTGAATAACAAGGAGACCACTATTTGCCTGAAATGCCAGGGGGTTTTCAGCTCCAAAAACACTTTCAAGGACACAAATCAAAAAGGATACAAGTAGAAACAGGATTTGATTTTACTTTATTTTATTTCCTGTATTGTTATGGTGGTTTAGTTTAGTTTACTTTAGTTTGTTTCATGTTACAGAATCATAGAATCGTTAAGATTGGAAAAGACCCTCAAGATCATCGAGTCCAACCGTTAACCTAGCACTGCCAAGTCCACCACTAAAGCATGTCCTCAAGCACCACATCTACCCATCTTTTAAATACCTCCAGGGACGGAGACTCAACCACTTCCCTGGGCAGCCTCTTCCAATGACTGACTACCCTTTCAGTGAAGAAGTTTTTCCTAATATCCAACCTAAACTTTCCCTGGCGCAGCTTGAGGCCGTTTCCTCTCATTCTATCGCTTGTTACTAGGGAGAAGAGACCAACCCCCATCTCGCTCCAACCTCATTTCAGGTAGTTGTAGAGAGCAATAAGGTCTCCCCTCAGCCTCCTCTTCTCCAGACAACCCCAGCTCCCTCAGCCGCTCCTCATAAGACTTGTTCTCTAGACCCTTCACCAACTTCCTTGCCCTTCTTTGGACACGCTCCAGCACCTCGGTGTCCTTCTTGGAGTGAGGGCCCCAAAACTGAATACAGTGCGGCCTCACGAGTGCCGAGTACAGGGGCACTATCACCTTCCTGGTCCTGCTGGCCACACTATTCTTGATACAAGCCAGGATGCCATTGGCCTTCTTGGCCACCTGAGCACGCTGCTGGCTCATGTTCAGGCAGCTGAACAATCCCGCCTGTCCAGGTCCCTCTGTAGGGCCCTCCTACCCTCCAGCAGATCCACACTTCCACCCAACTTGGTGTTATCTGCAAACTTAGTGAGGGTGCACTCAATCCCCTCATCCAGATCATCAATGAAGCTATTGAACAGGACCAGCCCCAACACTGAGCCCTGGGGAACACCACTTGTGACCCGCCACCAACTGGATTTGACTCCATTCACTGCCACTCTCTGGGCTCATAAACCCATGCTGGCTGGGCCTGATCCCTCGGTTGTCCTGCACTTGCTGCATAATGGCACTCAGGATGACCTGCTCCATGACCTTTCCTGGCACCAAAGTCAGGCTGACAGGCCTGTAGCTCCCCAGATCCTCCTTCCGACCCTTCCTGTAGAGGGGCATCACATTTGCTGACTTCCAGTCATCTGGGACCTCCCTGGTTGACCAGGACTGCTGATAAATGATGGAGAGTGGCTTGGCAAGCTCCTCTGCCAGCTCCCTCACTATCCTCGGGTGGATCCCATCTGGCCCCATTGACTTGTGAGCATTCAGGTGGAGGAGCAGGTCAGTGACTGCCGCCTCTTCGATAACTGGGACTTCACTCTGCATCCTATCTCCATCTCCCAGCTCAGGGGCCTGAAAACTCCGAGGATGACCAGTCTCACTATTAAAGATTGAGGCAAAGAAGGCATTAAGTACCTCGGCCTTCTCTTCATCCTTCGTGGCAATGTTTCCCTCCGCATCCAACAAAGGAGAGAGATTCTCCCTGGCCCTCCTTTTGTCACTGATATATTTGTAAAAACATTTTTTGTTATCTTTAACGGCGGTGGCCAGTTTAAGTTCTAGCTGGGCCTTCGCCTTTCTAATCTTCTCCCTGCATAACCTCACAACATCCTTGTAGTCCTCCTGAGTCACCTGCCCCTTCATCCAAAGGTGGTAAGCTCTCCTTTTTTTCCTGAGTTCCAGCCAAAGCTCTCTGTTCAGCCGGGCCAGTCTTCTCCCCCGCCTGCTCGACTTACGGCACATGGCGACGGCCTGCTCCTGCGCCTTTAAGACTTCCTTCTTGAATAACGTCCAGCCTTCCTGGACTCCTTTGCCCTTCACGACTGCCTCCCAAGGGACTCTGTTAACCAGACTCCTAAACAATCCAAAGGCTGCCCTTCTAAAGTTCAGGGTAGCGGTCTTGCTGACCCCCTTCCTTACTTCTCCAAGAATTGAAAACTCTACCATTTCATGGTCGCTGAGCCCAAGACAGCCCCCGACCACCACATCACCCACCAGGCCTTCTCTGTTCGTATACAGCAGGTCCAGCGGGGCACCTCCCCTGGTTGGCTCGCTTACCAGCTGCATCAGGAAATTATCTTCCACACACTCCAGGAACCTCCTACATGTTATTGTATTTTATTTTGTTATATTTTCTTTGGGGTTATTTTTTATTATTTTATTTTATGTTGCTTTATCTTAGTTTATTTTACGTTGGTTTATGGGTTTTATTTTATCTTATTTTATTTTATCTTATGCTATTTTATGCTATTTTGCTGAATCTCTTTCAGAGCCAATGCTCACAAGCATCAACACAATGCGCATGCGTAGCCAGGAGCAGGCTGATGTGTTCTTCAGTTTAGCTTGAAAAGTCATCCCTTGCAGTCTGGCGAAGGAAAGCCACAGAGCCACAAAAAGTAGCAGCAGGAATACAGGCCAAGAAGTCCCTCTTTTCTGAACAGTGCAGAACAACTTGAAGAAGAAGGATGGGTACCGACCACACAAAACACTCCCATGCTGCCTTGGAGGACTACCAGCAAGGTACTGAGCATGGACATGCCTCCAACACTGGTAAAACTCCTCAGGTGGATTCCTTGGAGGAGTCTGGGCTGCTACCTGTGAAATTCAGCTGTCTCCAGGGGAGCCCAAACATTCTGGAGATTCCTCTGAGGATTCCTGAGGACCATCCAGGCACGGACCTGCCTGCAACACCAAGAAAAGTCTCCAACTAACTAACTAGGAAAATTGTCGTGCTGCTACCGGGGACTTGAGCTGTCTCTAAGGAAAATGGAAACACTCCGGCAGACGGATGGGAAAAGTCCTCACGCAAAAACAGGAATGCACCTGTCCCCAACATACAGAATGCTCTTTGGGTAGCTACCTTAGAAGATTCTGAGGCCGCTATCAGGGAATTCTCTTGCCTTAACAGGAAACCAAAAGACTCTGGGAAATTCCTGGGAGGAGTTCCAGAGAGCTCTCCGGCATGGACTTGCCTCCAACATATACCAAACTCTTTGCGTCTCTACCCTGGTGCAGTCTGGGGCTGCTACCCAGGACTTCAGCTCCCTCCACAGCAGGACAAAACACTATCAGGAATCAGTGACACAGTAGCAACCAAGAGGATGGCAGCAGTCAATAAGGGCAGCCATCAATCCTATAGCAACGACCAATCTTTTAGCAATCAGCAACAGAACAGCAACAACCAAGTAGGTGCATACTATTGCAGGTTACTACAGACTTAACATTAGGGAGGGAACTTATCCTCAAAATAGCAGCAGATATACTGATGATAGATTCCTCCTATGGAGATAGAATACCGGTATAAAGTGAGATAGACAGATTTCAGAAAGGGCCAAAGCATCCCACAGGGGAGGACAAACCGATCCCAGAGGGGACACAGCCATCCCAGAGGTGGGCAGATAGACCTAACCAGCTCCAAAAGCCAGCCCAAAGGGGGAACAATAACCTGACAGACAGAGTCTCACTTCACAGGTCATCTGGAGCTGTCTGGATTCTCAGTACTTAGCTGTGCTTCAAAGCAGCCAGCTGCGTGGTTCAAGGATGCTGCTGGTCGCTAGGCTCAGCTCCCGGGCTCGCAGGAACGTTCTTCTGACAGGTCACTTCCCCTTCCAACCACTCACGTTTAATGACTGCTCACACCTGCCTGCTCCTGCCCTATCAGCTCCTCAGGCACCAGGGACCCTACAAGCACCTGCACAGCAGGAGCATCCTCACTTCCAACATCCCAGCTTTTTTACCTCCATCTCCATCTCTGTCTTTCATCTCCCCGTGCTCTCCTCTCTCCCAGGCACCTTTCTCACCCACTCCACCACCTCCCAGTGTCTCTCTCTGTGTCTCTGTGGCAGATCTTACCTCGGCAGCAGTATCCCAGCCGGGTCACCTGCATCTCCTTCTCTTCCTCCTCTGCTGTCATCACAAGTGCGCCAGGTGCCTGATGCACTTTTGGACCTCAAAGGGCATTTCGTCCTGCCTCCCTTCTGCTGTTAAATCCTGCTCCTGCAAGAGAAGTGACAGTCAGTCAGGGTCACCTCTGTGCCATCTTACCTGCATCTCCCTGACCTGCACAGCTGCTGGGAGCTGTCACCATCAGCCCCGGCTCTGCTTGAAGGCTTCTCCTGGCACAGGCGCAGCTCTGGCTGTGCTTGGTGCGGGCCATGCTTCCGGAGGGAGAACAGCAACGCTCACAGTTACTCCTGGGCAGTTTCCAGCTGGGAAAAGCTGATTTGAGGCAGGTTTGCCACAAGTCCTGAGCCTGGTCCGGGCGTGCTCCTTGTTCCCCAGCTCGGCCACAGGTCCCACATTTGGCTCCTTCCAGCAGGAGTTTGGAAAGCCCATTCCCAGCTGGGAGCGCCAGGCCAAGGGCACGGGGCAGAAACAGCCCCCTCCCCCGAGCACCCCAGCCCCCAACTGGCCTCTGCCCCCAAACTCCTAAAAATTCCAAACAGGCTCGCCCTCTAACTTAATTATCTTCAGTTTTAAGAAAAGAAACTGTGTACTGCCACATTCAGTAGTCCGACTAAGACTGTTAGAGGGCGATTTGGGCTTCAGCTCCAGAACAAAAGAATTTCCATTACAGAATCCCAGCCACCACTGCCATGATCGTCTTGTCACTGACCCGCAAACACTGCATTGGAAAAAAATCAAACAACTAATAAAAAGTATCCTCTCCCCACCAAATCTTTGTTTTCCTCATAACTTCAGACGACCGCAGTAATAATCACGCTTTTAGTCTGTGATTACACCTGACAACCCTTCAAAGCTCCTGTCCTTAGACAAACACACACCATCCTGCAGGACAGGACAACACCGGCTCAGCCTGTGTGACTGGCAGTGGCATATGAGGTCCTTGCGTCCGAAAACACTCGGTAAGTCCCTCATCCAATGACACCAAAGATTTTCTCCTTTTTCCTAATAAGTTCAGGCCCTTCTAGGGATCTTTAAAAGATCCTGGCCTTAAAATGGCAACAATTTGGGCACAGGGGATGGGTCAAGTCATTTGGTTTAGTGTTCTCATAAAACCTGAGGCATGTGTTTGATCTATTCCAAAACTGTTTTCCCCTTTTCTTCACATTTCTCCCCCAAAAGAGAAAAAAAAAGCCAATGAGTAACAGCATCGGGACATTTAAAATGCTCTGCTAATACATGAGGTTTCCACTAAGCATGCCAGAGGAATAGATGCAGCAAGCTGGAAGCTGCAAGGCACACACCGGCAGTGTGCTACAGGCAACAGCCAGTGCCCATCAGCACCCTTGTTCTGACAGACGGCCATGGCTGAAGACAAGTCTGCTCGGTTAGGACGCTCACCCTCCACTGCACCCACACCCAGCCCTGACCAGAACGGGACAGAGAGAGATGCAGAGTGACTGCCCAGAAATGGCGTTTGGCTCAGGGGGCATGCAGGGCAACGGGGACCCAGGCAAACTGATAACAAGTCCCCAGGGTCACCTTTTTCTCCTTTTTGCCTCCCAGGTGACGCTGCTCAAGCTCCAGGCACCTGCAACCATTCACTGTACACAACTCCTCTGACGCTGGGTATCTGATACACGTTTAATAAAACAATGTACCGTCACAGATTTGGTCTGTTCACCTGGAGCTGGGGGTGATATCCTGCTGTCGTGCTTTAACCCCAGCCAGCAACTAAGCACCACGCAGCCGCTCGCTCACTCTCCCCTTGGTGGGATGGGGGAGAGAATCGGAAGGGTAAAAGGGAGAAAACTCATGGACTGAGATAAGAACAGTTTAATAAATGAAGTAAAACAAAATAGGAGGAGGAGGAGGAGTAATAATAACAATAATAATAATAATATAATAATAATACAATGATAATATACAAAGCAAGTGATACACGATACAGTGTCTCACCACCCGCCGACCCATGCCGACCCCGTTCCCGAGCAGTGATCACTGCCCCCCGGCCAACTCCCCCCAGCTTATATACTGAGCATGACGTCATATGGGATGGAATGGCCCTTTGGCCAGTCTGGGCCAGCTGTCCTGGCTGTGACCCCTCCCACCTTCTTGTGCACCGGGCACAGCGTGGGAAGCTAAAAAGTCCTTGACTGGTGTAAGCACTGCTTAGCGACAACTACACCATCAGTGTGTTATCAACATTATTCTCATCCTAAACCCAAAACGCAGCACTATACCAGCTACTAAGAAGAAAATGAACTCTATCCCAGCTGAAACCAGGACACCTGCAGAAAGTGAAAATTTTCCACTGAGGAAAACTATGAACCACCTGTGTTCTGGGAAAGGCATTCTCAAGGGAGGTAAAAGATAGAAGAGTATTTGTTTTATTAATGAACCGTGGAAAACTCATGGCTATACCCTTGAAGAAGAGCTACTGGACTGATAAAAGGGAACATCTTGGCACCAAAGACTGGACAGTGGCCGACAAACATGAAGTCTGATAAAACTGCAGTAACTGGGTGAAAGGGAAATGTGGTGAGGGGAGATCGCGACCACCAACTCAATTCAGGACTGAAAAGACTTCCCCCCGACACCTGAAAGGAGCATGCATACTAATTTGCATAGCCAGTGAGGCTAATTTTCATACAACCAATAGTGTATGAGATGTTAATCACTAACCAGTAAGTGTAAAATTAGGCGGGATTACACTAATCATGTAGTAATATAAATATGCTGTAATTATGTACGAAGGTGTGCTAGCTTTGTGGATTTACCACCTAGCACCCACCTCTGCGCAGACATGAAATAAAACACCTCTGCTCTGTGTGTTAATTGGCATCTGCACACCGGGCGAATGACCCCACTTTTGGGACAACAGGGGGAAGGTGCGTGCCGGGGTGAGGAAGATCTGCTTTCTCCATTTAAACACTGCAGGATTCGGACTAGAGGATGGCACTGAAATCAAAAGGGTAAGCGACCAAGAAGGCTCCAACTGCACATTTCCACCTGACTGCCTTAAAGAAAGCAGACTTTGGATCCCCACTGCTCACTTCACCCTGGAATAGTCCCACTCCTTGTCTGAAAGCTACTGTGCGCCTGGCTGAGGACAAACGTAATACAGAACGCAATCAGAGCTAAACCCTGAACTTTCCCTGGTCAAGTTTTCTTGCAAAACTTCTTTCCTGGATTGTTTTAAAACCTGTAACTGCAAGAAAACACCTCTGACGAGGTGACTGGAACTTCCCAGTTGTGGTGAAACCATCCACCCTCTGTACAGCCATTTCCCAAGAGCCAGCAGCACAGCTTGGGTGGGCGGAAAGGCAGGTGTCAGACCTTGGGGCTGAGAGCGGGGCACAAGCATCTGCCAAGGGAGCTGCATCCAACCAAGAGCGCTCCCCATGGGCTTCTCTGGCAACAAAGCCCTGGTGCGTGCTCCCACCAGGAGGGAGAAACAACTTCCAACATTTCCCTCATTTCCCAGGGATTCCCAGGGCCATAGAATCATAGAATGCTTTGGGATGGAAGGGACCTTTAAAGGTCATCTAGTCCATCCCCCCTGCAACTGGCAGGGACATCTACAACTAGAGCAGGTTGCTCAGAGCCCCACCTAGCCTGGCCTTGGATGTTTCCAAGGATGGGGCATCTACCACCTCTCTGGGCAACCTTCCCAGTTTCACCACCCTCATTGTAAAAAATTTCTTCCTTAGATCTAGTCTGAATCTACCCTCTTTTAGTTTAGAACCATTCCCCCTTGTCCTATTGCTACTGTCCCTGCTAAAAAGTCTGTCCCCATCTTTCTTATAAGCCCCCTTTAAGTACTGAAAGGCTGCAATAAGGTCTCTCCGCAGCCTTCTCTTCTCCAGGCTGAACAACCCCAGCTCTTTCAGCCTTTCCTCATAGCAGAGGTGTTCCATCCCTCCCATCATTTTTGTGGACCGCCTCTGCACCCGCTCCAACAGCTCCACGTCCTTCCCGTGCTGAGGAAAAGAGCTTCCATCAAGAGCTACCTTTCTGTGGCACCACACAGTTCAACTACCCATGGTGTGCAGGGTCATCCATAAGGAAAATAATACAACCCATCAGCCTAGGACTCAGACGGGTATGGAGGGAGGGCAAAAGGAAGAAGGATGAGAGGACATCAAGGGTGCGGAGAAGATAACGCATGCTTGTCCACCTTAAAGCCAGCACCTACAAGGAGACCACTGCCATGGCCTCCATAGAAGGACACTGTCCATTCCTCTTCCCACCCACCACCAAGCTCTCTTGTGTTCGCACTATACACTTTTAAGTCATTTTTAAGTTCTGTGTCTCATAGAAAACACCTGGGTAAGTCTGGGTGCCATCAGGAAACACCCCAGCATTCACTCTAGATTGTCAGCACATCAACATTCAGGGATGAGCACCAGCCCCATCCGTCACCTTGGGGCATTCCCAAAATCCAAGCCTGCTGGTGAAGCCCTTACTCACAGCAGTCATTCCCCATTGCGGACATCGCTCCTCGCAGGAACAGAGGGGAAAGCTCTGGATGACAAAGGATGTCAGGACGTGCTCCAGAAAGACAAGACCCCTGCAAGAAGATCCCCGCCACCTAATTGCAAAGAAATAGTTCTAGCTCAATGAAGTGAGTACCCAAAACAAAACAGAACAGCATCCACCATCCAAACTGTTTCAGTGGGAGTTTTAACTGCCAGAGAGCTGCAGGCTGACGACCTTACCATCACTGTCACACGGCCCCAGTTCACAGCAATTACCAAGGCCCTTTGGAAAGGCTCAAATGCGTGTCACCTTCTCTGAAAAGGACCTGCTGCTTACCTGTTGCCAGTGTTAGCAGCAGAGCCCTCTGGCTCTACAACCCACCCTTTCCCACTTTGCATGGAGGAGTGATTGGCTTTCAGCCGCTACCTTAATGGCTCTCTTGGCCATGCTCTTCTTCCGTCTTGTTTCCCACCGGATCAGTCAGGGTGGGCTTCTTGTCATTCTACACTGAGCCCAACTTCTCAGTAGGAGGACTACACTGCTGTCCCCATGCTTAGCTAGTGTAGCATATGGAAAAGAAATTATAATTAGCAAATAGTAATTCTACCTGGAGCCCATATCTATCTAGTCTATAGCCTACAGCTCTGAAAGTACAGATCAGCCTCTACTTACTCTATGATGTGTCCAGAAAGCCAAATCATAATTATCTTTAACAGAGAATGCAACTGGGGGAGAAAGAGGAAGAAAGAAAAGGTGGAGAAAAGGAAAAGTGTAGGCACACAACTAAAAAAGAAAGGTGCCGAGTTATCCCAAAGACCAGCTCAGCCCACCGTGCTTTTACTGGCAACAAGTTGCGCAGCTTGGAGGAAAAAAAGCTGACTTTGATGCACACAGGTGTCTGAGTTCAGACGTGAAACAGCAGAAAAACCTTGACACGTCTCCTTTTCACTGTCCTCCTACCTGTGTGCATACTGGGAATTCCTCGATTCCCTGAAGTCCTCCCAGACAACAGGGATGTGGCATCCATCCAGTCCATGTGCCACGAGGAAAAACAGTTTTGACCACTAAGGGGGCAGAAAACAACTGCATCTGCAGAAGCAAAGGGGCAGCCACACCTCAGCTTCGGAGATGCCCAAAGCTGCCCTGAGCCGCAGGAGCCCCTGGCACCCTGGCACTTGCTTGGCCCTGAAGCCCTGCGGGGCCTGCCAGCACTGGCGAGTCCCGGGGACAGAAGCCAAGGACAGTGGACAGCCCCTGTGGGGAGAGCGACAGGGCTCTGTCCTTCCTTCTGGCCCCAGGAGGATGCCCTGGGCAGGCCGTCTCTCCTCCTCACCGCCCGGGGGGAGGCGAGGCCTGGGGAAGGCCCTGGGTGCTGGGCTCAGCACAGGAGGTGGGACCGGGGGCAGAGCCCCGTCTCCTGCCAGCTGCCGGCCTGGCCGATGCGAGTGGCTCCTGTCACGCAGCTCCTCCTGCCCAGGGCTGTGGCTGCCAGCACAGACAGACCCACAATTTCGGAAAGACTTGCCCATCCAGAGCAAATCCAGGGCAGCTCCCCTTCCTTCCTCTTCCCTGCCCTTCCCCCGCTTTGCCTCCCCCCCCTCCCTGCGCAGGCCCAGACCCCACCAGCGGACCGAGGGACGTCAGAGCTGTGCACACACACACCTTGTGCTGCTGAGAGAGCAGCTCCCGGCGCCATGGCCCTTCTGGAGGCCGTCTCTCCGCAGGCCCCGTGTCCCGGCGGGCTGAGGAGCCGCTGCGCTGCGGGGGGCAGCGGGCGCAGGGCGGCGCTGGGAGGAGAGGCCCGGGCTGCCTGAGCCTGCCCAGCAACGGCCACGCCATTGGCCACAGCTGAGCCAATCAGCGGAGCTGGAGGCGGCCTGTCAGTCACAGCCGGGTGGGGCGGGGCCGGAGGGGGCCGAGGCCCAGGGGCCTGAGGAGAAAGGGGCGAGAGCCGGGCCGGGGGCAGCCGGGGCCCGGGGGGAGCAGGGCCAGGGCCGGGGGAGCTGCAGGAGCAGGAGCAGGAGCAGGAGCAGGAGCAGGTATCTGCCAGTGCGGATGGGCCTGGGGGGAGGGACCTGGAGGCCTCACTGCCCACAGCCCCGCCACGGCCCAGTCCCCAGCCCTGGGCCCGAGTGCTCAGCCCAGGGCCAGCCCCAGCAGCAGGGTGGGAGCAGTTCCTGCTGCTGCCCCGAGGGTCGCCAGCCCCAGCCCTGACAGCTGGAAGTCAGTGTTGGATGTCCGCAGGCCAGGGGAAGGTAGAGCGGCCTCCTCTCCCACAGGCGGCTGCAGGCTTTGGGGCAGGCATGCTGTGGTGGGGACAGGCCAGGGGCCTTTGCTGTCCCCAGGCCTTCGTGTGGGTCTGGTGCTCATGGACAGCCCCGTCTCTGCTGACAGCCTTTGATAAATGGGGATTTCCAGACATGGAAGTTGTTTCTCCCTCCTGGTGGGAGCACGCAGCAGGGCTTTGTTGTCAGAGAAGCAGGCGGGGAATGTTCCTGGCTGGATGCAGCTCCCGTGGCAGATGCCTGTGCCCCTCTCTTGGCCCCGAGGTCTGATACCTGCCTTTCCCCCAGCCAAGCTGTGCTGCCGGCTCTTGGGAAATGAGGTACCGAGGGCGGATGGTTTTACCACAGCCGGGAAGTTCCAGTCAACCTGTCAGGGATTTTTTCTTCCCGGTTCTTGAAGTAACACTTTTTTTTTTTTTTTTTTTTAAGTGAATGTATTTTTTCCAAGGATACTGTGCCAAGGAAAGTGCAGTGTTTAGCTCTGATTGCTCTCTGTGTGGATTGTGTCTGTCCTCAGCTGGGCACACAGCAGCTTTCAGACGAGGAATGGGACTATTCCAGGCTGAAGTGAGCAGTGGGGATCCCAAGCCTGTTTTGTTCAAGGCAATCAGGTGAAAATGTGCGGTTAGAGCTGTCTGCGTTGCTGACCCTTTTCGTTGCAGTGCTCCCCTCTAGTTCTCTGTAATACTTCTGCTGCTCTGCTCCATCAGGTTCAAATTTCTGTAAATTGATGCTACGCTTTGCAACTGTTTCTGCTTGATTCTTCACAGATTTGAAAATTCCCTGTTCAGGTCTCTCTACTTTCATCTGCCCCCTGTCCTGCAGAACCATATTTAACTGCAGGGGCTGCAGAGTCTGTGTTTCCTCCCCATGGTGAGGAAAATATGGACAGGGAAAAAAAATAGACCCCTTTCTTTGTGCTCATTTTCGCATTCAATGTACCTGTTGTGGGTTCTTAAATGATGAGAGATACTCTGAGTCTTAGCAATCCCTTGTTTGCATGCCCGTGCTCAGGAGGTGCATCAGAAACTCTGTTTGGGCGTTGCTTATGCCAGACAAGGAACCGTAGCCCTTTCTGAAAAATAGCTCCTGGGTGAGTTAGTTCCTCGGCCACAACAGAAGGGTTTCTGTTTGCATCTGCCAGAGCTCAGGAGCAAACCCTGCTGACAGAAGCCCTGGGAAGAAAGGGAAGACTGGAGAGAGCAGAACAGATCATTAGAGTTGCGCTGCTTTACCCCAGCTGGCGTCACACCTCCTGGCACGGTGACTCTGGGTAAGGGTGCTCTCAGGGTGTTTTGTCACCTTCTCCAGTGCTCACCATCAGAGAGCCGACGGCGCTGGGGAAAGGGCAGCCCCCCCTTCTTTGTGCACCCCAGGATCTTGTCATGCTGCATAAGCTCCTATGCAAACAGAAGTGGCCGATAGGTGACTTCTTCAGGGAGGCTGGGGTGGGCACGAGGAAGATGCTGGGAGCAGACTTCATTCCAGTCACCAAAGGGGTCTGTAGGGAGCAGAACGGGAGTGAACGGCTGCCACTGCCGTATGTCCTTGCATGCAGAGCCAGGGTGGTTCCAGTGGAGGAAAGGGTGGCGGTTCAGCAAGGGGCACTTTCTCTTGTCTTACCCTCAGAGGACGACTGCCACAGTCTGGAAAGCTGGAGGGGAAAGGGAGGGCAAGGATGCAAGAAGTGGGATGTCATCTAGAGCGGGTTGCGGGAGTGAGGGTACCCGTTGCCTCATGGTCTCCAAAGAAAGTCGCTGCTCAGCTCTGTGGCTGCCCGGATCCTGCTGCAGACACTGAACCGGCATCACGCTTCCCAGTGTCAATACTCGACCTTTCCCCCACCAGCCTCGTGTCTGTATTCCCATTGCGCTGCCTTCCAGCACATATCTGTGCAGCACGGCTCCCCCTGAGCCTCACTTCCCACAGGGACAGCGGTACGGAGCTGTGAGGAGCACGCTCAGGTCTACGAGGGTTTGGCAATGCGGGTGTTAACTGATACCGTAGTCCAAGCCAAAATGAGCTGTCTCAAAACCCAGGGGGCTGGGAAGTTTGGCATGTTAACAGCCAAGAGGTCTGCTGAAGGCAGCGAAAGTCCGGTAAAGTTGTTAATGCTTAAACCTCACCAGGTTTTCTTTGTGCTGTTCTTCCCTGCAGAAGAACAGCCAAGCTCATCCCACCGACCTCTGGGGCAAGCCTTGATGTTTTTGTGACCCCACTGCCATGTTCTGCATTGGTTGCCAGACGAAAGTTCCCGTGGGAGGCAAGGCTCAGGAGGACGTAGTCATCTTGTTGATTTCCTTGCAACGGGGGAATTTTACAAGCAGTGGAGATCTGTCTGAAGGTCAGAACCGGTGTCTGGAGATGAGGAAAGGACAACGCAGAGAGACCCGAAGAGGTGAGAGGAGCCCAGTGTGCTGGGAGAGCATCTTTGCATCCTCATTGATGGGAGATGCCAGAGTGGGTCCAGGGTATGGTTCCCTGAAACCATCTAGCGGCCTGTAGCAGAGTGGCCAGGAGGAGACTGCTGGGGAGTAGCTGGAGAAGCCAGGGGATGTGCAATACTGCCGTCAGCCCAATGGCAGGAGGGAGGTTATTCAGTCCTTGGGGTTGGGCTCAAAATCTGCAGCCTGCAGTGTAACGTCCTGTACTGGGATTTGGTAGTCAGCACTGATCATCCAGCTGATCAAACCAGACCCTTTCTGCAGCTGTTGGTGGCAGCTGGAAAAGAGAGGTTGGGAAGACCTTGCTGTTTAAAACCTAAGCCAGAGCAGAAGCCTTGTCCTGGTACCTGTGTTGTCTTTCCCTGCAGTTTTCACATCTTTGAGAGAAGTGGCATTGGGCTGCCGGTTTGTAGTACTGACTGTTTTGCAGGTTAAACAGACTTTGTAAGCGTGGAAGAGCACAGGGCAGGGAAAAGTGAACGCTTCAGGCAACTGCAGAGCAGAGCTGGGGGCAGTCTGTAGTGTTTCTGTCAGGATTGAAAGCTAAAGGATGTTTCCATTCAAGGAGCGGAGTCTGCTGGGAGCTCCAGTCTCCAAACTTCCAAAGCCCATGTGTTAAACAGTGATCAGCCCTGATGTTTCTTTCTGCTACTCTCCAACACAGTTTCTCTGGGCTTTTTCTTTGGTTGGTTTATATCTCTGGTAGGTGTCCAAGCTCCGTTCCATCAACCCACTTGCAAAGCTGCCACTTGCCCACCTTCTGCTGGGGGCCAAGCCAGAGGGATGAAGCCTCGTGCTCGTGCCAAGCCCGAGGCAAAGTTAAAGCAGTGAGAAGTTCCCCCAGTCAGCCCTGAGCCAGAGTGCAGGTATCTAAGCTGCGATGGGACGGAAAACAATTCATGGAAGAAGGTACGGTGTATGTGGCAGCTGGGATTAAGTGGTAGGCGCGGTTTCGTGTCTGGATCAGTACTGTCCTTGCACGTTGACTAAGCCCCAGTTCAGAGCAGAAATTCTTGTTGCTCATCATGGGTGCCAGAGTGCTGTTCCTGCTCTCTCCTCCCCGGTGCGTTAATTAATCTTTTGTGCATATGCAGGGCCTTGATAATGCTCCTGTGTGGGCACCGTGTATGTGAGTGGCAGGTTTTCTGCATGTTTGTGACTGATTTTTCTTGCTTCTTTTATACAGGGAAATCTTGATACGTACTCGCCAGGAACTAAAGAAATGCAAAGAAGTGATGAAGAAAGAGGTGCCGGTCAAGGAGGGAGTGCAGGTTAGTTCTGGTTTTACGTTTTCTTGCCTGTGTTGTAGCCAAAAGCCTTGGCTTTAACGTTTGATGTGAGCTGAACTGCTGGCTATTTTTCATCCCTACACAGTTCTGTATTGCTACGGACTTTACCAGCCATAGTCATGGACTCTGGGCCTGTACTGTAGTGATGGCAAAGCAGGTATTAAAAAAAAAGAAGAATAAAGTGTGCTTTTTCCAAAATGCTGACAAGGTTGGAAACAAGCGATGGCTGTGGGCAGGTGGGAATACACAGCCATGGGCAGTGTCAGTCAGAATGAGGAACAGTGATGCGGGTACAGCCGTAGCGTGACAGTTTGCATGGCCTTGAGCAGCACAGCAAGGATTGTCAGGCAGCAAGGCCGGCTGCAGGGGTGTGCGAACAGCTCCTCCCGAGAGTGGAGATGGGCATGGGAGAGACAGTGCTGTTGCTGTTGGTGTGTAGCAGGTGACAGTCGGTGGAAGCTGCTCTCAGGGCCTGTAATTAGGAGCTGTCGTTGTGGTACTCGGTGGGAAATAAGGTGAGGGCGGAGGCTAAGTCATGAAAGGCCATATTAACTGCATGTGTGATGTGAGGGAGTCAGCTTCAGGGTGTTAAGGAGACTGTAAGTTGTGATTAAGGCAGTGAGTGAGATGATCCTTGTAGGAGCTTTCTGAGTGGGTGAGAATGGGGCAAGACAAGGAAAGGCTGTGGCAGTAGTTGAGCCAATCAGAACTCAAGTAGGAGATGATTTGGGCAGTATCTGGCAAAGTCAGCATCTTGTAGGTGTTGCTCAGACTGTGTAAGGCCTGACTGCTGGTGAGGAAGGGAGTGTGAAAGGAGTGTTGGAGCGCCAAGGCATGGGGATGGAAGTGATCACAGACTCATTTCTCAGTTTTCCCTGGGCTGGCTGTGTACCCCACGTAACTCATCTTGCATTGAGAAAGAAGTGCCACCCTTTTGGTGAAAGGAGGGGAAAAATAAAAAAGAAGGTAATCTGTGGCAGAGCTCGAACTTGTAGTGAGATTACCCTGCTTAGTCTTACCATTCCAGAGTATTAGAAACATTTCCTTGGAGCACTTTGCCAACACACCAAGACCTGCCCTTCTGAAACAGCTGTTTTCCTAGGAGCTGCATCTGAGCTAAGCCAGATGAGAGAGTCTTGCCTGCCGTCATCCACTGAGGCTGATGACAGCTCACCCAGCAGTTGTGGCAAGGACAGAACAAGGTAGATACGTATGTTCCTCTGTGCTGATTGTAATTTCTGGAACGTGTCTTGCATGAGTTGGTCTTCAGGTTTTGCAGGTTGTAGGTTTGGCAGGATCTATTGTGTCATTAACAGGATGGTAATAACCAAACCCCATGGGATGGGGTTGAGAATCAGAAGGGTAAATGTGAGAAAGAAACTCGTGGGTTAAGCTAAAAACTGTTAAATAATGAAAAAGAAATTAGTTTTAAAAATTGTAAGGAAAAGAACAAAACCAACAGAGAGAGGAGAATGAAACCCAAGAAAAACAAGCGATGCAAATGAAAACAACCGCGCTCGGCTCACAATGGTCAGCCGGTCCCTGAGCAGTGGCCCCCCGCCACCCTCGCCCCCAGTTTTCTTGCTGAGCATGACGTCATAGGGTATGGAATATCTCTTTGGTCAGCTGGGGTCAGCTGTCCCAGCTGTGTCCCCTCCCAGCTGTCTGTGCACCTCCACCCTGCTCGCTGGCGGGGCAGTGTGAGGAGCAGAAAAGGCCTTGACGCTGTGCAAGTGCTGCTCAGCAGTGACTAAAACATGGGTGTGTTACCAACGCTATTTTCAGCACAAATCCAGAACATAGCCCCATACAAACTACTATGAAGAAATGTAACTATCCCAGCCAAAACTAGGACAGTAAGGCATTTTGGATTTCCTATGATTTGCAAGAGTGCTTGACCAGTTTAATGTTCCGTTGAGGTACGGTAGTTATCATGTCATCAGGAGAAAGTGAAGACAAAGAAGATGAAGGTGGCAAAGATACTCAAAAGCATTATAACCTTTGACAGCAGAAACATGTCATTTACAGTTTATATGAACAGTTTTCCTTCAATGTAGTGTTCTTTTCAAAGATTTGCAGACAATGTTTTGCTATTTGCATATCAGAATTTAGTGATTTTACCATAAAACTCTCCACTAAAATGTAAAAAAAATGACAGATGTATCCTGGAAAGAAGTGTAATTACATAGACTGGATAGTTTTACTCGTGTAGTTTACAGTTCGCCTTAAAAGGCAGGTGTGTGTTTTATCACTCATGCTGTGCAGTCATTAAAAATTAAAACCAAAGACAAAAAACGACCCCTGAAAGTTCCTCTGAAATGAGAGGTGGGTGAGACATATCCCATTTTCTGCTTGTTCCGCCCTCCTGCTTTCTCTTAAACTTGTTTGTGTCATTATCATAAATTCCTTGCTTACGCTAGAGCCAAGAAAATGTAAGATATTTTTTTAGGCCAGTCTTCTCCTGTCGGGCAGAGATATCCAGGTAGCTGTGCTCGGTCACAGAGGGAAAAGGCCAAACAGGCGGGTGCGTGGTGAGTGATGGTTCTCCCTTATCAACAGTGCTGTCAGTCATGTCAGGGAATGATGCTTTGGAGGGGTTTCAGATCAGCAGTAATTACAGAATAATAGTGTGACTGTTACCATGGTAGTCTGAGGGTATGAGAAGAACAAAGACTTGGGGAGGAGAGGATAATTTTAATTGGCTGTAAGATTTTTGAACAACGCAGCTTTTGTGGGTCAGTGACAATGATCATGGAGGTGGTGGCTGGGATTCTGTAATGGAAATTGTTTTGCTCTTGGAATTGAAGCCCAAATTGCCCTCTAGAAGTCTTAGACTACTGAATCTGGAAGTATACAGGGTTTTTTTTTCCTAAAAATGGAGATAATTCAGTTAGAGGGAGAGCCTGTTTGGAAGCTTTAGTAGTTAGGGGACAGAGGCCAGCTGGGGGCTGGAGCCCTCAGGGGAGGAGGCTGTTTCTGCCCTGTGCCCTTGGCCTGGCGCTGCCAGCTGGGAAGGGGCTTTCCAAAATCCTGCTGGAAGGAGCCAGATGTGGCCACCCCGAGCACGGCCTCAGGGTCAGCTGCCAGCCTGCCTTCAGATCAGCTCTTCCCAGCAGGACACTGCCCAGGAGTAACTGTGAGGGTTGCTGTTCTCCCTCCGGAAGCATGGCCCGCACCAAGCACAGCCAGAGCTGCGCCTGTGCCAGGAGACGCCTTCAAGCAGAGCCGGGGCTGGTGGTGACAGCTCCCAGCAGCTGTCCAGCTGAGGGAGATGCAGGTAAGATGGCAGAGAGGGGACACCGACTGATGGTCACTTCTCTTGCAGGAACAGCGTTTAACAGCAGGAGGGAGCCAGGGCACAAGGGCCTATGAGGTGAAAAAATGCATCAAAGAGCCAGAGCACAAAGCAGAGGGAGAGAGAAATAGGTGCAGGTCACGTGGCTTTCAAGGTAACATCTGCCACAGAAGCAGAAGTAAAAGGCATTGGGAGGCCTTGGAGTGATGGAGAAAAGTGCCTGGCAGAGAGAAGAGCCCAGAGAGACAGGAGACAAGCTAGAGATGGAGGTGAAAAAGATGGCATGTGGAAACTGAGGATGCTTCTGCTGTGCAGGTCCTTGTGAAGACCCTGGTGGCTGAGCAGCTGGTGGGGAAGGAGCAGGAAGCTGCCTTCTGCTGCAGGTACTTGTGGTGTCACCTGCTGCTGAGGAGCTGATAGGGCAGGAGCTTTTCAATTACTTGTGCGGATGCTAGTGACAGCACTTGCGACTGAGTAGCAGATAGATAGGAAAAGATGCATGGCCTGCTTAGGTGTCGGTGATGTCATTCGTGGCAGGAACTGGCCCGTTGCTTTTTCAGGTGCCTGTGATGTTACTGGTGGCTGAGTAGCTGATAGGGCAGGAGTCTGTATGTGATTTGTGAAGATGCTTTTTGATGTGCTACGTGCCTGAGAAGATGCTAGGGCAGGCATGGAGAACTGTTTTATGCAGGTGCAATAAGCATGGCTAAATAAAGAGAATCAATTCCCTTGGTAATTCTCTGCTGAAGTCTCCTTGCCTCTCTCCTAGGCTGGCAAAGAACTGACTTTTACACAGGTCACCAGAGCAGGACTGCTGCCAAGAAAGATCCCTGCGCTTGGCTGCTCACCTCGACCCTGTTCCTGCTCCCGTCCCCATTCCCAAGGCCTCTCTCGCTGGATTCGGTTTCTAGAGGGCACGGTAGTCCCAAGCGCTGGCTTTTGGAGATAAAAGAGGATGCCGATGGAGAGGCACCTTCTCTCCTTTTGCAGTGAGTCTCGCGGTAGGCTTGGGAGCTGAGTGTTTTATACTTTCTGTGAGGAGAAGTGCCTACATGTTTCTGCCTCGGTTTTGCCTCAGAAACTGATTTCATATGTAGGACGCCTTGTGACAGGCTCAGAAGTGGGCCAGAAGGCGTATGAACTGCAGCTGTTGTGGGACACTGCAGAAGCATCTTCAAGGTGAAGTGTGGTCTCTTTTACTCAAAGTCCACTGGCCAAGTTTGCCAGGAAACCAGCTTCTCAACAAGATGACCCTGTTGATGGGGACCGTCAGCGGCAATGCTTGTAATGCCTTGGTTTCCTTGTCTCTCTTGCACGGGATGCTGCACTTGGGAGAAGACAACGTGAATCACAGGCCGGCGACCTGAACCACTAATGGAGCAGCACTGGAGATGCTCTGTTCCCAGGCATTTTTTTTCCCTGAGATCTCTGCCTGCTAATTTCATATGCTCAGCAGCTGTAGAAAGGTTCCACCCTTCTGGATCACAAGGGTGCTTTCATAACAGAAGTCTCGAGTTAAAAAATTACAAAAAACCCCCGAACCCTTCTGTTCTTTCTTGCATGGTCAAACTCTCTACAGAAATGAGAAGCACCACTTTGGACTGGCTTTGGTTATGATGGCAATTTTATTGTTTCTCTCGTAAATGTCAAGTTTGATGGTTAGCATTCTTTTGATAATGTTTGTCTGTGGCCTTTGATGGTAAATTGCAGGTTGTGGTGGCAGGCTCCGTCACAAGTCCTGAACGCTTCTTTCCATAAGCCACGCGCCTGAAACACCTGGCAAAGCGTGAGGCAACATTTGCTGGTCATGCTGCAAATGTTGCTTACTTTTGAGTCCTCCTCTCCAGAGTTCTCTTTGGATTTCTTTTTGTTCTTCACTTTCTTGCATTTCTTTGTCAATTCTGGATCACCAGGATGCTCGCTTCTGTCTTTTGCCGCTTTCTTTCAGGGTCACTTTCACCCCCCCCTTCACAGGACTGTTTCCTCTTTCTGCATGGTTGTTCTTCATTTGCCTGGCAAGGGCCTGCAGACTCTGGGTGAACTGGCACTGGTGGGAGCGGACGTTGTTGACGTGAGGATGTGCCCAGCTGCCGCTCACCTACCGACCCAGGATGCGAGTCTGCTCTGTGGCCGCTCGAGCCGTGCACACCTTCCCCTCCTGAGCTTCTGCTGTTATCAGGGCTGTTCCTCTGCCATTGGGAAGAGCTGCACAGGTTCCCACTGTCATGCGGCAGCTGACAGTGAGGGCGCTTCTGCGTTTCCGCGAGGGCAATGCGCCTCCGCTTCAGAGGCGGGCAGTCTGGTTGGCTTCTGTTCAGCTTCTCCTCCTCCTCCTCGGTGTCAGAGCGTGCTCTCTTCCTGCCGTGGCGCTGATGGGGCGTTCCTGCAGAGTCCCGTGTTTGTCTCTTCCCTTGGATCCTGGGCCTCTTTTCTCTGCCTTCTTGATTTCTCAGTGCCCCGGTGCCTCCAGAAAATGCCCTCTTCAGCCCTTGATCCAGCTTTGTCATGGAAATGCTCTTTGTCTCTTGGCATTCAGCGCCTGCTCCAGGGGTCAAATCATGGTGCCTGGAGAAGAAACAGTGATCTTAGTCTAGGGTTGTTCTTGCAGCCTCCTCATGGCTTCACTCTCATCCTGTCACTTTCTGGCAGCACTTGACATGACAGGCAGAAGACGGAAGCAATGCTAGAAGCTGGAAATGAGGTCATGGTCTTCCAGCCATGCCTGTCCCTTTCAGTAAGGGGACTTACTTACTCCCCTAAGCAGTAACTCATCTTAGACCCTCTTGGACCTCCATTTGGCCTCTTTTTGCAGCTAGCCAGTCTCAGGGAGCAGACGGCTAGCATGTTACACAAGCGCAACGTTTAGTGCCAGACAAGGAGGCAGAAGGCAGGAGGTGGCGAACTGCAGAAGAGGCAGAACTCAACTGGACAAACAGGCATTCTCTCCTAGGCCAGAAAGCAAAACCCACTGGAGGAGAACACCACCACCCAGATCAGTAACAGGAGAAGGAGTGTATTCTGAGCACTGTCGCACACTTGTTATTACCTGGCATAGAAGAGTAAATATGCACGCTGGCAGAGAACTGTCTTGATGTCACAATGATCCACAGAGGCATCGTTCATCTTGTACCAGTGTCCATCGCTGGCCTGCAAAGAAAGGCAACACTATCTTTAGATGAACTGCAGGGGTTTTAAAGCAAAACCACAGGCAGAACACCACTGAAGGACACAGACACCATACACCAGTGCAAATCACAGAGTTGTCTCCTACCTTCACGAAGCAGTAATAGTGTCCTGCCTGGCAGCTGGAGCCTTCATGTACCAGGACGGCATACAAGGAGTAGAGGAGTGGTTCTCCAGGGGCTTGAGACATGTATGCGGCAAGGTCCAAAGATTCCGGATACTGCACAACCTAAAGAGAGACCAAGACGACCCCCAAAATTATCCTGAGAGTCTTTAGGAAGCAGCCTGAGAAAACCTTGCCAGCAAACACAGGCTAGAGGCATAGAAACAGATCTTCTCAGTTCATCAAAACCAGGTGTTGCCATTTCATCACTGCAGTGGCAGAAAACTGTTCTTGGCCAAAGCAGCTCTTGACGAGCACAGGAAAGTGCTTCTCTTCACATTGGCACTTTCCTCTTGCCACAAAGGAAAGAGCAAGGCATGGCTATTGCATGGATTTTTCTTAGATGGCTGCACTCGATAGCCGTGGTGTGCAGCCATGAACAACTTCCAAAAAAGGATTCTCCTTCGGGAAAGGTCTCCTTCCAAGCAGACAAAGTTGCAGTGCACTTGTGTACATACCTTGCTAATCTTTCTGCCAGAGAAAGCATCAAATCTCTTCAAGCAGACTGTCAGGACATTGGAGGAGCGATGTATTGTGAGCCTCTTGGATGCAGTGGCCAGCTGTTCACACCTTGAAACAAGCACAGACCCAACTGTTGCAGCCCATCTTCTGCCCACTCTGCCCCCCACCCCTGTAGGGCTGAGTTAAGGCTTGTTTGGCCCAGCTATCGTGTGCACAGGTTTGCATTTCAGACCCCTGAAGCCCACACGCTCTCACCGAAGGTAGCTTCGGTCTCGGGTGGCTCACTTTGGAGAGCAGCAGTCTGCAGTCTTTACAAGACAAGACCTAGGTATGACACTGTTCAGAGAGCCGGCAGGGGCTGCTGCCGCTCCAAGGACTGAGGTCTCCTGCACAGAGACACAAGCATCCAAAAAGCCTTGGCAGTTAAAGGGTTGTTTGGTTTCTTGAGAAAGCTGCTGTTGCCAAATCCCTGCCCAGAGCTCCTCCTTGCTTTGGCTCCCCACTGCACATGGGACCTGTCTTTTCCCTTCTGGCCCGAGGGGTAGTTCAGTGGGCAACTTCCTAGCTAGGAGGGTGGAGCACCTCCAGACGATGCCAGGAATAAAATTCTCATGAAAGCTTTCCAAATATTCAGGCAGGAGAGAAAAAGTTACCCATCTTAGAAATGAATGCATTATTTTCCAAGTTCTGGATGATTCAGGTGGATTAGTTGTATGGGGAAGAAAAAAAAAAGAAAAAAACCCCAAGCTGTCTCATGAGTGGGTTTCTCAATTAAGTCAGAACATAACTGGTGCTCCCAGACGTGCAGTACCCTAACCCAGTATCTGCTAGGAAGATGTCATTAGTAACAATCTTACTTGCTACATTTATAGCCATTTTCACCATCCAGCTGCTCAGGTTTGACAAAGTCTTCCAGAGCTGCAGTGACAGTTGAGGCTGCCTGGATGAGAAAGAAAGGAGAGCACTAAGCTCCTGGAAACTCAGAATCCCAAGAAATAGCTGCCCATGTGGTACCAGCGTTATCCCAATAAGCAGCTACCCCTGGGCGGTACCAGAGTTGCCTGTGGTACGCGTGGTCAAAAGTAGCAAAAGCAATCAACCCCACCCGTCCAGCAATCAGGCGCGTATTGAGGGAGTCCAAAGCAGGGTGGTATGGCAGCGTCATCCTGGCTGCAGATACCATCCTTACTCTTTGCCCGGCTGACACCCAGCACCCAGCACAGGCAGACCATTTAGAGGGCTTCCAGAGAAGGAGCCCAGAAGCCCAGTTCCCTTCCCATCCACCACCAAGCTCTGGCGTGGCAACAGCCTACAGTCTTAAGTCAGTGGAGTTAACTGGAGATAACCTCGGCCCCCTGCAGGGGCCTTGAAACCTTTTGCACCACAATTTCCAAACATCTTACCTGGATATCCAAAGCAATATCAAGGAATGCCTCGTAGGTGTCGGAAACGGCTTTGCAGCTCAAGCACGTTACTGGAAGGCAAAGAGAAAAGCTTCTCAGGTTGGGAAGGAGGCTAACTGTGCCCATTTCAATGCCCAACACGTACTGCTTTGGAGACACTGGACACAACTGCTGCATACTAGAAGCTGTTTACCACGAACAGAGAAAGGGCCACAGACCAATCTAAGGGCAGTAATATTTCTAAAAAGTACCTCTTGATCTTAGAAAGCCCCCAAATATTTGATGGATGATGGTAGTTGCTTGAGAAGAGATGTCCAAGCTGGAAAGAAATGGTAAGGCAGAGAATTATCTCCTCCAAGAGTTTTGCTTTGTCTGAAAACCCTGGGCATCGGGTTTTCTTGATGGGAGTACACCAAGGAGTCCAAAGGGCTCAGGAGCATGGAAGGGGTAATTTGCTTGTGCTTACTCGCTGCTTCCACTCGGACAAGCTCTCTGCATGGCATCGACAGTGTAGCGTAAGAACTCGTGGGCGTCTTCCTGCATGCCAAGCTGCAAGTGTTCTCCTATTCCTAAGCAAGAAGAAGTTAGTAGCTGTCTCCTACAAGAAGGGAAGAAAGCATGTAAAAGCACCTGAAATGCCTTACGTGTGAGGACACTGAGGACAGCCCTAGGCTGGATGGCCCTGGCTGAAGAATGCAGGACCCCGTTAACGTGCGCTTCCATTATGCACATCATGCAGAAGCCTTGCTGGCGACCTGAAGAGGGAGGGAGGGAGGGAAGCTTCTCAGGTTAGCAAAATACCCGTAGCAATGGGAACCTTAATGGAGATCTTGAAATTAGAAGATAACAGTCTCCAGTCCCCTTCTCCCAAGGTGCCAATGTCCCAACAAGCCCGGGCCATTTTAGTGCATAGAAAACTTTCTTCAGGGGGATGCTTAAGTGACAGCAGTTTTCTGTGCAATAAGCAGAGAGAGTTGAGCTGGCAGGAACAGGGACCGAGACCCGAGGCCAGAAAGTGGTGCCTTTCTGAAGATGGACACACCTAGATAGGACAAGAGCCTTCTAGGCTTGAGTGTTCAAAGAACGCCACTCAGGGCTGACAAAGAAGGGCTGCTTTTCTCCTCAATCAGATTCCAGATGCTGGGAATCCTTGGGAAGTGCCCACCAGATGTACAGGGAGACGTTCATCAAAGTACTCACATGACCGGCTGTGCTCACGCGAGAGCAGGTAGTTGGCCAGAGGGGGTGTGTACGTCAGGCACTGCAGGACGGAGTTGAGGTAGCAGGTATTGCCCAGGTTGTGGAGTCCTGCTCCAGCTCTCTGTCTTTGCTGCCAGTCCATGCAAATCTTCTCCAGGGGAAAGAGGATGCGTTGTGGCAGAGCCATTCCCTTGGCAAGGACTGCAGGGAAATGACGTTTGAAAAGAGATGAGACGATGCTGTTGTATGAGAGCCTATTTTGAAAGTCGACTTCTGTAGAGGAGCACCCAGGGAAACTGGCTCCAACCTCTGAGAAACATCGGGGGAAGCCTAACACTGCCATTGGCATTTCCTGGTTAAGAAACAGTTTTGGAAAAGAGTCTGCTCCCCTGCTTACTTTGCTGAAAGTCCAACAAACCCACACTCTGATTTCTGTGCCTTCCTTTCCCTCTAGACTCTTGAGCTGGCTTATCAGGTCAAGTCTTCCCTTTTCCTGATTGTAACTTGATGAAAAGAAGCAAGTCCCTAGCCCAGAAGGTAACCCTACTGATGTCAGATCTTTCTAGGAGCAATGTCATCTTTCCAAGTCTTGTATGTAGTGGCAGAGGAGTGACAACACGCGTTCTTCCTGCGTCTAATCGAAAGCACCTGGGTGAGTCTGGCTGCTATCAGGAAACGCCCCAAATTCCCTCCAGGTTGTCAGCACATCAACATTCAAGGATGGGGCACCAGCCACGTCCATTGCCTTTGGGGATTCACAAAGTCCAAGCCTGCTGGTGAAGGCGTTACTCACCGGAGTCGTTCCCCATTGTGGCCATCGCTTCTCTCAGAAACAGAGGGGAAAGCTTTGGGTGACAAAGGATGTCAGGACACGCTCGAGAAAGAGAAGATCAGCGCCAATCCCGTCACCTGATCACAAAGAAATAATTGTAGCTCAACAAAATGATTCCAAGAACCCCAAATGTAACCCACAGAACAGCATCCGCCATCAAAAGTGTTTCAGTGGTACTTGTAACTGCTGCAGAGCTGCAGGCTGATGGCCCTGCTGTCCCTGTCACCGGACTCCAGTTGACAGCAATTGCCAAGGCCCTTTTGAAAAAGGGGACATGTCCCCTCGAGGCCACACAGCTGCCACGGCCTGGGCACCTCCCGCAGCTGGCAGCCGCTGGGCTTCCCCGTGCGCTGCTGGCGAAGGGCCATTCGCCCGCCGGCAGCGCTCCCACCTCTTCCCCGAGCCGCCCCAGGCCAATGGATAAAAACCTGCCCAGGGCTGTAAGCGTGCCTGGTCGCAGCTTTGGCTGGAACATTGCGGGTGCTGAGGGCTTCTTTTGCACTCTTCCCAGGGACAGGGCTGTGTCCGTGAGACTCATGTAACAAAGCACCTGGTCTCTTCCAGGTTCATTTCCAATGAATTTTATCTGCCGTCGTTTTCCCAGGAGCTGCGCCCGAGCTAAGGCAGATGAGAGAGTCTTGCCTGCTGTCAGTCCCTCTGGCTGATGACAGGTCACCCAGCAGTTTTGGCAAGGACAAAAGCAGATAGATAACGTATACGCCTGTGTGCTGATTGTCTTCAGGTTTTGCAGGCTGTAGGTTTGGCAGGACCTACCTAACGTGATGGGAATAGTCAAACCTATGGGCATCTGTGTAGGGAGTTTTGGATTTTATATCATTTGGAAGAGGACTTGAACAGTTTAATGTTATGTATGTAGCGGGATGGTAGTTATAGTGTCATCAGAAGAGCTTGAAGACCGGGAAGATGAGCATGGTGAAGATACTCAAAAGCATTATAATCTTGGACAGTTTATATGAACCTCTTTCCTTCAATATACTGTTCTTTTCAAAGCTTTACAGAGGACGTTTTGCTATTCCCATATCAGAACTCCATGGTTTTAAGTTAAAGCTCTCCACTGAGATGTAAGAAAACCAAAGACCAAGGTGTGCTGGAAAGAAGAGTAATTACACAGAGTCGATAGTCTTACTCTTGTAGTTTCCAGTTCTACTGAAACAGCAGGGGTGTGTTTTTTCACTTGTGCTGGGCAATGATTAAAAAAAAAAAAAAGAAAACCCCTTGAAACTTCCTCTGAAATTGGAGGTGGGTGAGACAAAGTACCTTTTCTGCCTCATCCGCTATCCTGCTTTCTCTTAAATTTGTTTATGTTATTATTCTAAGTTCTTTGCTTTCACTGGAGCCAAGATAATTTCTTTGAGCCGGTTGTCTCCTGTCAGGCAGAGATGTCCATGTAGACGTGCTCGGTCCCAGAGGCCTCGCTGCAGAAGGCCTAAGGGATGGATGCGTGGTTAGTGAAGGTTCTCCCTTACCCGCAGTATTGTCAGTCACGTCCGTGAATGATGCTTTGGAGGGGTTTCAGGTCGGTGGTAACTACAGAAGAACAGAATGATTATTACTGCGGTAGCCTGAGGGTAGGAGATAAACACAGATTTGGGAGGAGGAGAGGATACTTTTTATTAGCCATTCCACTATTTGCAAGGCAGTATTTGTGGGTCACTGAGAAGACGATCATGGAGGTGGTGGCTGAGATTCTGGAATGGCAATTCTTTTCCTCTGGAATTGAAGCCCAAGTTGCCCTCTAGAAGTCTTAGACTACTGAATCTGAAAGTGCACAAGTTTTTTTTTTTCCTAAAAATGGAGCTAATTCAGTTCGAGGGAGAGCCTGTTTGGCAGTTTTAGTTGTTTGGGGGCAGAGGCCAGTTGGGGTCTGGGGCCCTTGGGTCTGGGGGCTGTTTCTGCCCTGTGCCCTTGGCCTGGCGCTGCCAGCTGGGAACGGATTTTCAAAAATCCTGCTGGAAGGAGCCAGAAGTAGGACCTGTGGCCGAGCTGGGGGACAGGGAGCACCCCTGGACCAGCCGCAGGACCTGCTGCAGTGATGTCACCGGACTCCAGTTGACAGCAATTGCCAAGGCCCTTTTGAAAGGCTGCATGGCGTGTCACCTTCTCTGAAGAGGACCTGCTGCTTACCTGCTGCTAGCGTTAGCAGCAGAGCCCTCTGGCTCTCCAGCCCGCACTTTCCCACCTTGTACGCAGGTGGGACCGGCTTTCAGCCGCTACTTTAACGGCTGCCTTTGCCGTGCTCCTTTTCTGTCTCCCTTCCTACCGCATCATTCAGGGTGGGTTTCTTGTCATTCTAGGCTGAGCTCAATGCCTCAGACTACACTGCCCCCCCACTACTTAACCTATGCTAGCATAGGGTAAAGAAATAAGAGTTAGCAAATAGGAACTCTAGCCGTAGACCTGGGCAGCCTATAAAGGTGTAACAGCTCGGCCTACGGCTCAGAAGCTATAGACCAGCCTATACTTTTATCCCCTATTTACCTACTCTATGATCTGTCCTGAAAGTCAAATCATAATTACCTTTGAAAGAGGATGGAAGTTGAGGAGAAGTGGGCAGTAAACGATAAACGGTCGGAAAAATGCAGGCAAGCAAGTAGCAAAGGGAGGAGCCAAGTTACCCCAAAGGCCAGCTCAGCCCAACTGGCTTTCGCTGGCCCGCTTTTCAGGATGCCAAGGCCTGGCCAGGTGAGCTCACAAGCACCGGATGGGTGCCGCATCACTGCCCCTTTGTGACACAGGGCCACACGGGGACGTGTCCCCTCGAGGCCACACAGCTGCCACGGCCTGGGCACCTCCCGCAGCTGGCAGCCGCTGGGCTTCCCCGTGCGCTGCTGGCGAAGGGCTGTTCGCCCACCGGCAGCACTCCCACCTCTTCCCCAAGCCGTACCAGCCAAATGGATAAAAACCTGCCCAGGGCTGTAAGCGTGCCTGTTCACAGCTTTGGCTGGAACACTGCGGGTGCTGAGGGTTTCTTTTGCACTCTTCCCAGGTACAGGAACAGCATTTAACAGCAGGAGGGAGGCAGTACGAAAGGGCCCATGATGTCCAAAAGCGCATCAAACAACTGGTGCAGTCATGATGAGGGCAGAAGGAGATGAGAAGGAGATGCAGGTGACCCGTCTGGGACAATGCTTGCGAGGTAACATCTGCCACCCGAACCCAGAGGGAGCCAGAGGCAGTGGGAGGTGGTGGAGTGGGGGAGGAAGGTGCGTGGGAGAGGGGAGAGCAGGGGGAGATGGGAGACAGAGATGGGGATGGAGGGAAAAAGCCAGGGCGTTGGCAGTGAGGACGCTTCTGCTGTGCAGGTGCTTGTGATGTCACTGGTGTCTGAGGAGCTGATAGGGCAGGAGCAGGCCCCTGGCTTGTGCAGCTGCTAGTGAGGTCATAGGCACCAGAGTACGTGATAAGTTGTGAACAGGCCCCTGGCTTGAGCAGATGCTTGTGATTTGAGGGGAGAGCTCATCGCGGTCTACAGCTTCCTCACAAGGGGAAGAGGAGGGGCAGGCGCTGATCTCTTCTCCCTCACGACCAATGACAGAACGCGAGGGAACGGCAGGAAGATATGCAGGGGAGGTTTAGGTTGGATGTTAGGAAAAGGTTCTTCACGCAGAGGGGGGTGGAGCAGTGGGACAGGCTGACCCTGGAGGTGGTCACGTCGCCAAGGCTGACAATATTCAAGAAGCGTTTGGACAACACGCTCAGAGCTAGGGTGTGAGTTTTGGGGTTGTCCTGTGCAGGGACAGGAGTGGGACTCGATGATCCTTGTGGGTCCCTTCCAACTCAGGACATGCTCTGATTCTGTGATTTCCCAGGTGGATAAGTAGGTGATGGAGCAGAAGGAATCACCTGGCTTGTTCACGTGCTTGCGATCTCCCCTGTGCCCGAAGAGGTGATAGGGCAGGGGCAGGACGTGCGCTGTCCCCGGCAGCTCTGTAGCTGTCGGGGCAGGAGCATGGCGCTGGGCTGTGCAGGTGTTTGGGATGCCACGTGTACGTGAGTAGGGGCTAGGGCTGGAGCAGGCCCCTCCCGTGTGCAAGTGCTTATGGTGTCCGAGGTGCCTGAGTAGGGGATGGGGCAGGAGCAGGCAGCTGGTTGTACAGCTGCCTCTGATGTCACTGGGGGCTAAGTGGCTGATAGGCCAGGCCTATGCACCTGGCTGCTACAGGTGCTTGTGATGTCATAAGTGCTTGCATAGGTGAGAGGTTAGGAACAGGCCCCTGGCTTGTGCTGGTGCATGTGTTGTCCTAGGTGGTGGAGGGGGTGTGAGGGCAAGGGCCAGCCGCTGGGTTGTGCAGCTGCTTGTGAGGTCATCGGTGGGTGATTAAGTGATAGGGCAGGAGCTGGCCCCTGGCTTGAGCAGGTGCTCGTGGTGTCCCATGATGGCAAGTAGATGATAGTTTAGGAGCAGGTCCCTGCCCAGTGCAGCAGCTTCTGTGGTCACTGATGGCCAAGTAGTTGGCAGGGCAGGAGCATGCAGCTGGCTTGTGCAGGTGCTTGTGATGTCATATGTGCTTGAGTAGGTGATAGGTTAGGAACTGGCACCTGGCTTGTGCAGCTGCTTGTGATGTCACTGGTGGCTAAGTAGCTGACTGGGTATGAACAGACACCTGGCTGGTGCAGGTGCTTGTGATGCCAGGGGTGGCTCTGCAGCTCTTAGGGTGGGAGTGTGCGCCTGGCTTCTGCAGGTGCTTGTGATGTCACTGGTGGCTGAACAAGCAGGCACCTGGTTTGTGCTGCTGCTTATGTTGTCACTGGTCGCCAAGGAGCTGATAGGGCAGGAGAATTCACCTGGCCTGTGAAGGCCCTTGTGAGGTAAGTGGTGTTTCTCTAGGCATTGGGGCAGGAGCATGCAGGTGGCTTCCACAGGGGCTTGCAGAGGTTTCAGAGCAGGAGCAGGCCGCTGCCTTAGAATGACAGCACCACAGAATATGTCAGGTTGGAAGGGAGCCCTGAGGATCATCGAGTCCAACTCCCTGCTCCTCCCCGGTCTACCTAACACTAAAGCATAGGACTAAGAGCGTCGTCCAGACGCTCCTTGAACTCTTGACAGGCTTGGTGCTGTGAGCACTTCCCTGGGGAGCCTGTTGCAGGGACCGACCACCCTCTCAGTGAAGAACCTTTTCCTAATGTGCAATCTGAACTTCCCCTGACACATTCCATTCATTCCGTTGCCTCGTGTCCTGTCACTGGTCACCAGAGAGAGGAGATCAGCACCTCCCCCTCCGCTACCCCCCCCCGAGGAAGCTGTAGACTGCAATGAGGTCACCGCTCAGCCTTCTCTTCTCCAAGCTGAACACACCAAGCGACCTCAGGCGCTCCTCGTAAGTCTTGCCCTCGAGACCCTTCACCATCTTGGTTGCCCTCCTCTGGACACACTCCTAGTTTGATGTCCTTCTTATATTGAGGTGCCCAAAACTGCACGCAGCGCTCGAGGTGGGGCCGCACCAGGGCAGTGTAGAGTGGGACAATCGCCTCCCTCGACCGGCTAGCGGTGCTGTGCTTGATGCACCCCAGGACACGTTTGGCCCCTTTGGCTGCCAGGGCATGCTCTTGACTCCTGTTCAACTTGCCATCAACCCAAACCCCCAGATCTCTTTCGGCAGGGCTGCTCGCCAGCCTCTCGTCCCCCCGTTTGTATGGCTAACCAGGATTACCCCGTCCCAGGGGAGAACCCAGCACTTGCTCTTGATAAACTTCCCATGGTTGGTGATTGCCCAGCTCTCGAGTCTATCCAGATCTCTCTGGAAGGCCTCCCTAGCCTCGAGGGAGTCCACAGCTCCTCCTACTTTAGGATCGTCAGCAAATTTACTTCATGTACCTTCAACTCCTGTGTCTGGATCATTCCTAAAAACATGAAAGAGCACTGGCCCTAAAATGGAGCCCTGGGGAACCCCACTGGTGACTGTCCAGCAGCCTGATGTAAGCTCATTTACTGTAACACTTTGAGCCCCTTATGGTCCCCAAAGCCTCATTTTGAGGGCCCAAATCCTCCTTTTTAGGGTCCAAACCTCTCTTTTCTTACCCATAGCCTTTCTTCAGGGCTCACAGTTTAATTTTGAGGGTCTAAAGCCTCATTTTTTACTGCGTCCAGCTCTGGAGTCCTCAGCACGGGAAGGACATGGACCTGTTGGAGCGGGTCCAGAGGAGGCCCCAAAACTGATCAGAGAGTGGAACACCTCTGCTATGAGGAAAGGCTGAAAGAGCTGGGGTCGTTCAGCCTGGCAAAGAGAAGGCTGTGGGGAGACCTTATAGCAGCCTTTCAATACTTAAGGGGGGGCCTGCAAGTAAGCTGGGGATGGTCTTTTTAGAAAGGTCTGCTGCGAGAGGACAAGGGGGAATGGTTTTAAACTAAAGGAGGGTAGATTTAGCCTAAACACCAGAAACAAATTTTTCCCGATGAGGGTGGTGTAACACTGGAACAGGTTGCCCAGAGAGGTGGGAGATGCCCCATCCTTGGAAACGTTCAAGGCCAGGCTGGATGGGGCTCTGAGCAACCTCATCTAGTTGAAGATGTCCCTGCCCATTGCAGGGGGGATGGACTAGATGACCTTTAAACGTCCCTTCCATCCCAAAGCATTCTATGCTTCTATGATTTTTAGGGCAGAAAGCCTCCTTTTTAGGGCAGAAAGCCTCATTTCTGTGGTCCAGAGGCTCAGTTTTACTTTGCAAAGTCTCCTTTTTGGAGTCCAAAGGCACATTTTTACTTCCCAAAGCCTCATTTTCAGCCTCCAAAGTGGCAGTTTTAGGATCCAGCCCGTCATTTTTTGCTCTGACTGAGCAGACTTGTCTTCAGCGATGGCCGTCTGTCAGAACAAGGGTGCCGATGGGCACTGGCCATGCCTCGTTGCACACTGCTGGTGTGTGCCTTGCAGCTTGCAGCTGGCTGCGCCTATTCCCCTGGCATGCTTGTTGGAAACCTCCTGTATTAGCAGAGCATTCCAAATGTCCGGCTGCTGTTACTCCTTGGCTTTTTCTTCTCTTTTTGGGGAGGAATGTGAAGAAAAGAGAAAAAGAGTTGAGGAATAGCTAAAACACATGCCTCAGGTTTTATGAGAACACCAAAACCAATGAGCTGACCCATCATCTGCTGTGCCCGAATTGTTGCCATTTTAAGGTCAGGATCTTTTAAAGATGCCTAGAAGGGCCTCAACTGATTAAGGAAGGAAAAAGGAAAGAATCTTTGGTCTCATGGGATCAGGGACGTGCCGAGTGTTTTTGGACACAAGGCCTCTTGTGCCACTGACAGTCATTCTGGCTGAGCCGGTGGTGTCACTTTTGGCAAGGCAGCATTTGTGGGTCGCTGAGAAGACGATCGTGGAGGTGGTGGCTGAGATTCTGTGATGGCAATTCTTTTGTTCTGGAATTGAAGCCCAAGTTGCCCTCTAGAAGTCTTAGACTACTGAATCTGGAAGTATACAGGGTTTTCTTCCTAAAAATGGAGAGAATTCAGTTAGAGGCAGAGCCTGTTTGGCAGTTGTAGTAGTTTGGGGACAGAGGCCAGTTGGGGGCTGGGGCCCTTGGGGCTGGGAGCTGTTTCTGCCCCGTGGCCTTGGCCTGGTGCTGCCAGCTGGGAATGGGCTTTCCAAAATCCTGTTGGAAGGAGCCAGATGTGGGACCTGTGGCTGAGCTGGGGGACAGGGAGCACCCCTGAACCAGCCTCAGGACCTGTGGCAAACCAGCCTTCCGATCAGCTCTTCCCAGCAGGACATTGCCCAGGAGGAACTGTGGGTGTTGCTGTTCTCCCTCCGGAAGCATGGCCCACACCAAGCACAGCCAGAGCTGCGCCTGTGCCAGGAGACGCCTTCAAGCAGAGCCGGGGCTGATGGTGACAGCTCCTAGCAGCTGTCCAGGTCAGAGAGATGCAAGTAGGATGGCAGAGAGGGGACACCGACTGATGGTGGCTTCTCTTGCAGGAACAGCATTTAACAGCAGGAGGGAGGCAGGACGAAAGGGCCCATGATGTCCAAAAGCGCATCAAACAACTGGTGCAGTGATGATGAGAGCAGAAGGAGATGAGAAGGAGATGCAGGTGACCCGTCTGGGACAATGCTTGCGAGGTAACATCTGCCACCCGAACCCAGAGGCAGCCAGAGGCAGTGGGAGGTGGTGGAGTGGGGGAGAAAGGTGCGTGGGAGAGGGGAGAGGAGGGGGAGATGGGAGACAGAGATGGGGATGGAGGGAAAAAGCCAGGGCGTTGGCAGTGAGGACGCTTCTGCTGTGCAGGTGCTTGTGATGTCACTGGTGGCTGAGGAGCTGATAGGGCAGGAGCAGGCCCCTGGCTTGAGCAGGTTCTTGTGAGGTCACTAGTGCCTGAGGAGCCGATAGGGCAGGAGCGGGCAGGTGTGAGCAGCCATAAAGGTGACTGCTTAGAAGGGGAAATGGCCGAGCAGAACGCTCCTGCGAGCCTGGGAGCTGTGGGCCTGGCGATCGGAAGCATCCCTGAAACGTGCAGCTGGCCGCTTTGCAGCACAGCTGGGGACCGAGAATCCAGGCACCTCCAGATCATCTCGGAAGTGAGACTCTGTCTGTTACGTTATTGTTCCCCCTTTGGGCTCGCTTTTGGAGCGGTTAGGTTTATCCACCCACCTCTGGGATGGGTGTGTCCCCTCTGGGATTGCTTTGGCCCTTTCTGAAATCTAATTCACTTTATACCAGTATTAGATCTCCATATAAGTAATCCATCATCAGTATATCTGCTGCTATTTGGAGGATAAGTGCCCTCCCTAGTGACAACTTTGTAGTAACCTGGTTGTTGCTGTTGTATTGCTTATTCCTAAAGGATTGGTTGTTGCTATACGATTGCTTGCTGCTTTTACTGACTGCTGCCATCCTATTGATTGATGCTCAGCCATTGATTGCTGATAGGAATGGGAAGCAGGTCCACGCCCTGGAGCTCCCCAGGACTCCTCCCAGGCATCTGCCCCAGTGTTTTGTCCTGCTGTGGAGGGAGCTGAAGTCCTGGGTAGCAGCCCCAGACTGCACCAGGGGAGATACCTGAAGAGTTTGCTGTATGTCGGAGGCACTCTGGAACTCCTCACAGGGATTTCCCGGAGTCTTTTGGTTTCTTCTGGAGACAAGTGAATTCCCAGGTAGCCGCCCCAGAATCTTCTGAGGTGGCTACCCAAAGAGCATTGTGCATCTTGGGGGCAGGTCCATTTCTGTTTTTACTTCAGGACTTTTCCCATACATCTAATGGAGTGTTTTCATTTTCTTTACAGACAGCTAAAGTCCCAGGTAGATGCACCACAACTTTCCTAGTTAGTGGCAGAGTTTTCTTTGTCTTGGAGGCAGGCCATGCCTGATAGCTCCTCAGGAATCCTCGGAGGAATCTCCAGAATGTTTTGGCCTCCCCTGGAGACAGCTGAATTTAGCAGGTAGCCGTGCCAGACTTTTCCAAGGTAGCTACCCAAGGTGTTTTGTGTATGCTGGAGGCAGGTCCATGCTCGGTAGACCTCTGGGAGTCCTCCAAGGCAGCAAGTCCTCCAGTTTTGCCTTTCCCTGGAGCCAGCTGAAGTCCTGGATAGAAGACGCATATGACACCTGTATAGTTACCTGAAAGGTTTTGTTCATGTTGGGGGCAGGTCCATGCCTGGTAGCTCCCTGGGAATTTTCCCAGTCATCTCTAGGACTGTGTTGGCCTCCCTGGGGACAGCTGAATTTTGCAGGTAGCAGACCCAGATGCTGTAAGGTTGTTAGTTGAGGAGTTTTCTTGAACTGGAAGGCAGGTCCATGCCCAATAGCTTCCCAGGGACTCCCAAGCAGCTCTGCAATGTTTTGGCCTCCCCTGGAGATGGCGGAATTTTGAAGGTAGCAGCCCCAGACTCCCCCACGGAAGTTATGCAAAGAGTTTTGCCTCTATTGGAGGCAGTTCCATGCCCTGGAGCTCTCTGAGACTCCTCCCAGGCAGCTTTGGAGTGTTTGCACTTTGCCTGGAGACCGCTGAAGTCCTCAGTAACAGCTGCAGCCTCATCCTAGGTAGTTCCCTGAAGAGTTTTCTTCATGTGTGAGGCAGGTTTATTCCCAGAAGGTCCCCGAGACTCCTTCCAGGCATCTCCAATGTCCAGTGTTTTAGCTTCATCTGGAGACAGGTGAATTCCCAGCAGCAGGCCCAGGCTTTTTGAAGGTAGCTACACAAAGAGCATTGTGTATGTTGGGGGAAGGTCTGTGCTCAGTAGCTGTGCGGGAATTCTCCCAGGCACGTTCAGGATTGTCTTGGCCTCCTCTGGGGAAAGCTGAAGTCCCAGGCAGCAGCCCCAGACTCCTGCACGGTAGCTACCCGAAGCCTTTTGTCCATGTTGGAGGCAGGTGCAAGCCCGGCAGCTCCCTGGGACTCCTCCCAGGCAGCTGCAGAATGTTTTGGTCTTCCCTGGAGAGAGCTGAATTTCACAGGTAGCAGCCCCTGACTCCTCCAAGGAATCCACTCAAGGAGTGTTTTCACTGTTGAGGGATGGTCCATGCCCTGTAGCTTTCTGGGAGTCCTCCCAGGCAGCTTTGGAGTTTTTTGGCCTTCCCTGGATACAGCTGAAGTCTCGGGTAGCAGCCCCAGAGTCCTCCTAGTTACTTACTCCAAGAGCTTTCTTCATATTGAAGGCAGGTCAATGGCCGATATCTCTCTGGAACTCCTCTTGGGCATCTCCAAGAGTGTTTTGGCTTCATCTGGAGCCAGCTGAAGTCAGGGGTAGTAGCCCCAAACTCCTCCTAGGTTGCTAATTCAATTGTTTGTCCATGTTGGAGGCAGATCCATGCCTGGCAGCTCCCCAGGGTTCCTCCTAGGCATCACCAAGAGTGTGTTCACTTCCTTTGGAGATGGCTGAAGTCTTGGGGAGTAGCCCAGTAACCCTCCTAGGTATTTTGTTGAATAGTCTTGTTCATGGTGAAGGCAGGTCCGTGTCTGGTAGCTCCCTGTGACTCCACCCAGGTATCTCCAGGATTGTGTTGGCCTGTGCTGGAGAAAGCTGAATTCCCAGGTAGCAGCCCCAGACTCTTCTGCAAGTAGCTACCCAAAGAGCACTGTGTGTGCTGGGGGAAGGTCCATGCCCTGCAGCTCCTTCGGACTCCTCTCAGGCAGCTCCGGAATGTTTTGGCCTCCCCTGCAGGCTGGGGAATTTCGCTGGTAGCAGCCCCAGACTCCTCCAGGGAATCCACTCGAGGAGTTTTCTCAATGTTGGAGGCAGGTCCATGCTCTGTACCTTGCTGAGACTCCTGCGAAGCAGCCTGGGAGTGTTTTTTCGTTCCCTAGAGATGGCTGAATTTTCTGGGTAGCAGCCACAGGCTCCTCCTCGATAGTCACCTGAAAAGTTTTCTTCATGTAGGACTCGGGTGCATTCCTGGTAGCTCCCCGGGACTCCTCCCAGGTATCTGCACAAGTGTTTTGGCCTCCTCTGGAGATGGATGAATTCTCCAGCAGGAGCCCGAGACTCTTCAAAGGTAGCTATGCTACTGAGCATTGTGTATGTTGGAGGCAAGTCATGCTCTGTAGCTCCCCGGGACCTCTCCCAGGCAGCTCCAGAATGTTTTGGCCTTTTCAGGAGATGGATGAATTCCTTGGTGAGCAGCCCCGGACTCTTCCAAGGTTGCTAGCACAGGCGTTTTGTCGATACTGGAGGCATGTCCATGCATTGTACCTTGCTGGGACTACTCTCAGGCAGTTAGGGAGTCTTTTGCCGTTCCCTGGACACAGCTGAAGTCTCAGGTAGCAGCCCCTGAGTCCTCCTAGTTAGTTACCTGAAGAGCTTTCTTCACATTGAAGGCAGGTCGATGCCCTTCAGCTCCCCAGAACTCCTCTCCGCCATCTCCAGGAGCACTTTGGTTTCTTCTGGAGACCAGAGAACTCCCTGGTAGCAGCCCCAGACTATTCTAGGGTAGCTACCTGAACAGCAATGTGTATGCTGGGGGAAAGTCCATGCCCAGTAGCTCCCCAGGACTCTTCCCAGGCATCTCCTGGATGGTGGTGGACTTGGCAGTGCTAGGTCAATGGTTGGACTTGATGATCTTAAAGGTCTTTTCCAACGTAAACGATTCTATGATTCTCCAGGGGTGTCTTGGCCTCCTCTGGAGAAGGAGGAATTCCCAGGTAGCAACCCCTGAATCCTCCAAGGAAGTTCCCTGAGGCGTTTTGTCAGCGTTGGAGGCAGGCCCATGCCTGGTAGCTGCCCGATACTCCTCCCAGGCGTCTCAGGAGCATTTTGGTTTGCTCTGCAGACAGATGAAGTCCCAGGCAGTAGCCCCAGACTTTCCTAGAGTAGATACCCAAAGAGCATTGTGTATGTTGGGGGCAGGTCCATGCCTGGTAGCTCTTCTGGACCTCTTGCAGGCAGATCTGCAATGTTTTGGCCTCCCCTGGAGACCACGGAATGTCACAGGGAGCAGCCCCAGCGTCCCCCAGGGAATCCACCCGAGGAGTTATATCAATGTTGGAGGCAGGTCCATGCTCTGTACCTTGCAGGTACAGGAGCAGAGATTTGGACTCGATGATCCTTATGGGTCCCTTCCATATCAAGGTCTTCTATGATTCTATGATGTGCAGACAGGTAGGATGCTGAAGAGGTTTTAATTGCATCTAAAATCAATAACTTGTGGATGCAGCCGCACCTACTACCTTCAGTATCTGATGCAGTTTGGAGCATCACCTCTGGTTAAAGTTCTCTAATGCTTGCCCTTATAACACCCTCTAATTTGTCACTTTGAACACTAATAAACGTGGCTGAGGAGGGTGACCTTTTTCCAGGGGTTCAGTGACTTTTCCTCAGGTTTCAGCACACAGTTTGGGAGACAAGCCAGAGCTGCTTTACTCCTTTTAGATGCTCATCAGACATGACCTGAGGTTTGTGAGCATTCCCACACTGCTGCCCAGCTGCACAGAGGCTTTTCTCCACGGCACTGACATAGCACTGGACCTCGTCTGGTGTGGAAGTCTTGGTCTCATGCCCTTGCCACTGACAAGTGCAGATCATCTTGTGTACTCAGTAGCCCTTGTTTTATGATTCTGTGATTTTTCTGAGGAAGGTTTCTTAGCTCTGCTGCAGGAGATGGGTACAATGCAAATGAAGTAGATGTGTTTCAGATGCGCTGTTTCTTCAAGGGCACTTCTAGCAGGGGTAGAAAGAGAACATGGTTATCCTGACCCAGTAGATTCTGTGTTCCCTCTTGTGGTTTTCCCTCTGAGGAGGATCAGAAATGATGAAGAAAGAGACGTGTTTTCATCATAGATGGCTAGCAGCTAGGCTGTCAGTGTCTTTCTATTGCATTTGCCTTGTCACCACTGACTCAGCCAGGAACCGTTTGTTCTTCTTCATGTTGAGACCTAGTGGTCTGACACCTTCTGAGGGGCATGCCATTTTAGGAGTCCTTCCCAAGGAGGGCAGCAGGGGTCGCAGAGCACATGACCTCAGAGGGCCAATGGAGACAACTGATGTCCATTTTCTGTTGGGGTGTAGTTTTTCCTTGTTTACTTCACAGAAGTCCCCATGTTGCCGCACATTCTTTGGATCAAGTTTACCCTACTGCATCATCAGGTGTAGGCATGACTTTTAAAGCTCAGCCAACCCCAACATGTGTCATTCCTCATGCTTTTGCTTTCCATAGCTGCACTCAGAAGAGCTTGGAGAGCGTGGAATAGAGGTGGATGCCAGACAGATGCACCTCCTAACAGACCCCCACTTTACTCTCCACCCTGGCAGAGCCAGGAGGAGCCCTGGCCAGCAAGCAGAAGGAGAGGTATGAGGCAAAGCCAGGCTCCAAAGCCCTGTTGCAGGGCATCGCATGTGCAAAATCACTTTCTGATGCAAAACCAGGGTAGATGCACATAGGAACTGCTCCGCAGTCTGCTGTGACATTAACTGTGAAACTAGCAAGGCTGCTTCTTTTTAGGCATGGCTTGTGCCTCTTTCAGCTCCAAATGACCATGTTTAGCAATGCTGTGCCCTATCGAAGTAGAATGCAGCCGGAGAGGAGTTGGGAAGGGGGGTGTGAGCAGCAATAGCGTCCAGGTGAGCAGCAAACCCCAGGTATCTTTCATGGAAGCATTCCTGCTCTGGTCACCCTGCGTGGTTAGATGTCTGGTCAAGAGGACAAACCTGGCAGCATTTTCCTTCTGTACCTGGTGCGGTCGCAAGTCAAGCAGTTAGCCTGGCCGTTTTCATTATTACCTGCCTCTGCAGTTGTATCTGCACCTGCAGTGGCATTTACCTCTGCCGTGTAATCTTAATCTGTAATGGTATCTGCAGCTGAAATGGCGTCTCAGATGGTATCTACATCTCCAATGGTAGCTGCAATGGTATCTGCATCTGCAGTGGCATCTGCGTCTGCCTACAAGTTAAAAGTTACTAAATCTTGGAATATAACCTGCACTGCATAATATTCTTGGCTTCTTTTTATTTATTTATTTTTCATATTTTATTTGGCCTTTTTGGAAGACAGCAAAAATGGACGGGGTTATTTTGGATTAAGAGAGAAGGTGTCATTTTCACCAGAACTTCAGATTGCCCAAGTTGGGCTTTTTTTCTTTTTACTTTTGATTTTTGCAATCAGATGCACCTGTATGCTCTGGCTGCTCCATTTCCCAGCCCCTGGGGCAGCGGGAGCATGCTGACCAATAGCACTGGCCTGCCCCTGCTTTTACTGTTTTCTGCGTTGCCTGGCTCACGCCCGTGCCCCGCTGCTGAGGAAGCGGCGTCTCTGCAAAGAGCAAGGGCAGAGCGTGTTCTGCAGCGGGGTCTGGAGATACAGATGCTGCGGTTTTTGGTGGCTCCTTACCCGCTTCTGCAACAGGGTCGGGACAACTCTAGTCGGGTCCGTGTTGAAGCTGTTTGAGTGTCGGAGGCAATGAAGGGATTTCTTTGGTCCCTCCCCAACAAAGGCAGTGTGGGCTGGGAGTGAGAGTGTTGTATGGGTCAGGAGGGTGTTTTCTTCCTCACAGAGACGAGCGTGCCTCCTTTACAAGCAGGACTCAACCTGCGAATCCCCAGCAGAAGGTTTCTTGAGCAGCGCTGTGCCCCCTTTCCCCAGCTCTGAGCTCCTCGGCCCCTGGGGAGGCAGGAGGAGGGCAGGGACTGTGAGAGCCAGAGGCAGAGGCCAGGAGAGGAGATGGGGGAGCGGGGTGGAAGGTGGCATTGCTGGGGTGCGGTGAGGTCACTTGCGTGGGAGGAAGCTGATTGGTCAGGAGCAGCAGGTGGCAGTGAGGTGCTCAGTGCCTGCCAGTGACAGCGCAGAGAGGAGGGAGCTGGGGGGCAGAGGAGAGGCCGGTTGGGGGGCAGGCAAGGGGCCAGCAGGGAGGGGAGGGCTGGGGCGGGGCTGGTGAGGTCACTTCTGCCAGAGACGCTGATAGGGTAGGAGCAGGCCCGTGGCTTGGAAGTTGCTTGTGAGGTCACTTCTGTCCCTGCAGGTGATAGGCCAGCAGCCGGCTTGTGGCTGGGTGGGTGTTTGTGAGGTCCCTTCAGCTGGAGCTGCTGCTAGGCCGGCAGCAGGCTGGAGGGGCATTGCCGGGTCTCTCCTCTCCACTGTGGCCCATGGTGTCTCCTCCTCCTGCCCCCTACCAGGACGAAGAGCCTGGCTGAAGGTCCTGGCGGGCTGTGGCGAGCCCTGGAGCCCTCTCCTGCCCGGGCTGAGCCGCCCCGTGCCCTCGGCCTCTCCCTGGGTGGGGAGTGTTCCCGCATCCTGGCTGCAGCTGGTGGATGTCTGTCCTGTATCGGGATGGGGGGAATGTGTGAGTGTGGAGGGAGGAAGCCCCGTAGGCAGCACGGTGTCGCATATGTGGTCTGAGCAGTGCTGAGCAGGGGGATAACGCCCCGGTGTGCTGTGTGTGTATCTGTAATGGTGTCGCTGTCTGCATCGGCATGTGGAATGCTGTTGATATCTGCAACGGGATCAGTATCTGCAATGGCCTCTGCATCTCCAATGGTATTTGAATCTGCCGTGGCATCTACAAAGTTATCTGCATCTGGAATGCTGTGTGTGCAAACGTACCGTTGTCTGCAACTCTCCAGTGCAGATGGCGTTGCAGGTGCAGATACCATTGCAGATAGCGTTGCAGATGCAGATACGATCGAAGGTTCCGATGCCATTGCAGATAACATTGCAGATGCAGGTAGTATTTCAGAGGCAGGTACCGTTGCAGGAATCATTGCAGATGCAGGGACAACTGCAGGTGCTGTTGCAGATGCCAGAAGAGATGCAGATTCCATTGCAGTTACAATGGCAGATGCAGATACAATTTCAGATGCAATTGCAGGTGTGGGTATTGGTGTCTCTGTGTTAGTATTGGTGTCTGTAATGGTAACTGTACGAGTACTTGCATGTGTAATAGTACCTGTATCTGAATCTACAATTGTATTTGTCTCAATGTCTACAACTGTATTTGTATCAATAGCTTAACTTGGAATGGTAACTCTGTCCCTTGGAGAATGGACTCTCATTGTATCTGTACTTCTACGTGTAATTGTATCTGTACTTGTACTTGCATCTGCGGTGGTATTCGTGTAATGGTGCCTGGGAGTGCACTTCTGTACTGTTTAATTGTATCTTTATCTGCCGTTGTATCTGGAACTTTATGGATTTTGTGCCTGTTATCTGCAATTGTACCTGAAATTCCATGGGCATCTGTACCTGTAATTATACTGGTTTATGCAGTGGTATGGATGATGGTGCTGGTACCTGTGGTGGTGATGGTGCCAGTAGTATCTGTGCCTCTAATGCTATCTCTGTCTGTGCCTGTAACTGTGCCTGTAAGTGTACCTGCATAGGGAATGGTACCTGTACCTGCACATGGACTCGCAATGGTTTCTGTAGGTGTCTGTGTATTTGGTTTCTGTATGCGCGTGAGTCATTCTCTCGCTAGCTGCAATAGTATCAGCACGGCTATCTCTAATGGTCTCTGTACCGCTGACGGTCTGGGTATGGGTGTGACTGTCTGTAATGGTATCGCGGTCTCTGTACTGGTATCAGGAGCTGTAAGAGTAGTGGTAGAGGCATCTGTAATGGTATTGGTACCTGCCTGGGTAAGTGCAATGCTGTCGATATCTGCAATGGGATCAGTGGCATCAGCAATGGTTTCTGCAGTGGCAGTGGTACCTGCATCTGCAGTGTTATTTGCTTTGCCAATGGCATCTGCAGGGTTAGCAGCAGCGGTATGTGCATCTGAAATGGTGCCTGCCCTGGTGTTTGAACCTGCAATGCCATCTGCCAAGGTATCTGCATCTGGAATGCTGTGGGTGCAACTGTGCTGTCATCTGCAGCTCTCCAATGTAGACACCATTGCAGATGCAGAAACCATTGCTGGTAACATTGCCAGTGCTATTGCAGATGCAGACACTGTTGCAGATGCCATTGCAGAAGCAAATACAGTTTCGGATGCAATTGCTGATGGAGATGCTGTTGAAGATGCAGGTGCCATTGCAGAAACCATTGCAGGTGCAGGTACCATTACGGACACCGCTGGCTGTTCAGGTGCCATGTCAGACACCACTGCAGATGCCAATGCTGTTGCAGCTGATGTTGAAGATTGCTTTGAAAGATACCGGGATCAATGGTGCTAGAGATAGCGTTGCAGATGCAGATACCTCTGTAGATGGCCTTGCAGGTAAAAGTACAATTTCAGATGCAATTGCCGATGGAGATGCTGTTGAAGATGCAGATGCCTTTGCAGATACCAGTGCAGATGTAGATACTCCCTGTGTCTTCAGTGGTATGTGTCTCACTACCTGGGTGTGTAACGGTACCCCTACCAGGAATGAGATCAGTGGCTGTACGTGTATCTATAGGTGTAACTGAATGTGTACTTGTGTCTGTGGCTCATCTTGCATCTGTGATTGCATGTGCAGTTCTGTCTGTATGTGCCACTGTATCGGCAATTGTATCTGTAATTGCATCAGTATCTTTCTAATGGTATTGTTATCTGTAGGTGTATCCGAAATGGCATTGTCAATGCTATCTGCAATGTCACCTGCAACGGCATCTGCAATGGCCTCTGCATCTGCAAAGGTATCTGCAGCTGCAACGGCATTTGTAAAGCTGTGAGTGTCTGCTGTAGCCTCTGCATCTTCAGTGATACCTGCATCTGCAACGGCGTCGGCATCCCCTCTTTTGTCTTCACCTGACTTTGCATCAGCAATGGTTTCTGCAATGGTTTCTACAGTGGTATCTGCATCTGAAATGGCGTCTGCATCTGCAATGGTGTTTGCTTTGGTGTCTGCACCTGCCGCATTATCAGGAATGTGATGTGCATCTGCAAAGGTCTATGCAATGGTTTCTGCAATGGTATTTTAATCTGCAATGCCATTTGCAATGGTATCTGCATCTGAAATGGTACCTACATCTGCAATGGTATCTGCAACTGCTCTGGCATCAGCAGTGCTCCCTGCATCATCAATAGCCTTTGCAATGATACCTTCTGCTGCAATGGCATCTACATCTCCATCTGCAATCGTATGTTCACCTGCAACGCTATCTGCAATCGTATTTGCACCTGGAATGGCATCTGCAGCGGTCTATGTGCAGGTATGTGAAATGCAATAGCATCTGTAATGTCCTTTGCATCTGCCTCAGTCCCTGCATCTGCAATGCTATCTGCCACAGCATCTGCGTTGATACTGCATCTGCTCGTGCTACGCTGTGAGCATCTGCAATGGCATCAGCGGAGGCGGTGACGCGTGCTGAGATTATGCTACCTGCAGCTCTCTGCACTGCTATCTGCAGCGGTGCAAGCAATGGTATTTGAGTATAAAGCAGTACCCGCAATGCTATATTCATCTGCAGGGGTATCTGCAATGACACTGCATCTGCAAGGCTGCCTGCAACGGCACCGCCACCTTGAAAGGTGTCTGCCATGGTACCTGCGTTTGCAGTGGTGTCAGCTTCTTCAGAAGTATTTAGTTGTGGAACAGCATCTGCATCTGCAAAGGCATCTGCCGTGGTCTCTGCAATGCCAATTCATTCTGCAATGCCATAGGCAATGGTCTCTGCATCTGCTATGGCAGCTGCGTCTGAAATGGAATCTGCCATGGGATTCGCATTGCTATTGGCTATCAGCACTCTCCAAGATATCTGCATTTGCAGTAGCACCTACAATGGCACCAGCATCTTCAATGGCATCTCCATCTGCAGTTCCATCGGAAATTTCATCTAGGCCTGCAGTGTTCTCTGGAATGGTCTCTGCAATGGGATCTGCCTCTGCCTGGGCTGCTGCATCTTCAGTGGCATCTTTGGTGCTCAGTCCGTGCTCTCTTTTCTCAGTCCCCTTCTCAGAAATGTGCCCAGGAAGGTGATAGTGGAGGACATGATTCTCCCAGGGAGCAAGGTGAGGCCGACCAGCCTCGGGGTCCCCGGAGCTGCTTTTGGTAGCTGTGTTTCTATCAATGTCTTTACGTGTAATGGTTCCTCCTGGTCTGTTGTGGATTCTCAGTGGGCAATGGTGTCACTTCTGTATCTGCTTTTTTTTGAGCAATTGAATGTGCACTTGTATCTGCAATGGCCTCTGCATCTGCAGTGGCATCAGCAATGGTTTCTTCAGTGCCAGTGGCACCTGCACCTGAAGCGTTATTTGCCAATGGCATCTGCAGGGTTATCAGCAGCGGTACGTGCATCTGAAATGGTGCCTGCCCTGGTGTTGGAACCTGCAATGCCGCCTGCAGTGGTACGTTCAGTGGCACCTTCTCTCTGTTTATCGGTATGTGTAGTGGTATCTGTATGTGTAATGCTGTCTGTAAGTGTAATTGTATCCGTATATCTGTGTGTAACGGCAGCTGCAGTTGTATCAGCGTCTTTATGTGTAAGGGTTCCTTTGTCTGTCGTGGTACCTCCATCGGCAGTGGCGTCACTTGCAGTAGCTGCTCTTGTTGGTGTAATTGAATGTGCACTTGCATGTGAGACCATCCTTGTATCGTCAGTTGTGTGTGTAATTGTACCTTTATCTGGAATTGTGTCTGTTCTGTGCCTGTATTTGCAATTGTATCGGCAGTTCAGTGTGAATCTGTGTCTGTAATTCTGTCGGTTGCTGTGGTGGTACTGGTACCTGCACTTCTAATGGTGCCAGCATGCGTGTCTCGAATGGCGTCTGTAGCTGTACCTGTCCTTCGGCCCGTTACTGCATCTGCAATGGTGCCTGCAATTCTTCAGTGCCACCTGGAATGCAGTATTGGATCGGCAATGGTATCTGCATCTGCAACAGCATCTGCAATGGTGTCTGCATGTGGAATGGCATTTCTCTCTGAATTTTTGCATGCATCCGCAATGGCATGTGTGGTCATATCTGCACCTGCAGTAGCATCTGCAATGGTGTCTTCGATGGTATCCTCATGCAATCAGATGTTCTTCTGCCACTCTAGCTGCATCTGCAACACCGTCTGCAATGGCATGTGCCTCTGCAATGCCATTTGCATTGCTGTCTCCATCTGTGATGTTCTGAGGAATGCATTGTGCCTCAGCAATGCCATCTGCAAGGGTGTCTGCAATGCTAATTCATTCTGCAATGCCATCTGCACTGGCATCTGCACCTGCTGTGGTATCTGCGTCTGTAATGGAATGTGCCACGGCATACACATTGCTAAGAGCTTCTGGAATTGCTCCTACAGTGGTATCTGCATCTGCAGTGGTGTCTGCATCTGCAATGCTGTCTGCATCTGCAATGGCACCGGCAGTGGTATCTGCATCTGGAGTGGTCTCTGCAATGGCATTTGCTGTGGTATCTTCAATGGCACCTTCAGTGCTATCGGAACATGGACTGAAACTGCAATGGCATCTGCATCTGCAATGGCATCTGCCACTATTTCTGCATTTGCATGGGTATCTGCATCTGCAGTGGCACCTGCAGTAACATCTGCTTCTGCACTGGTGTCTGCCACTGCAGTGGTATCTCCAATGGTATCTGCCCTGGCACCTGTATCTGCAAGGGCATCAGCACCTTCAAATGTTTCATCTGCAATGGCACCTGCAATGGCCTCAGCATCTTCAGTGTCATCTCCATCTGCAGTTCCATCTGAAATCTCATCTGCATCTGCAGTGTGATCTGGAATGGTCTCTGCGATGGTGTCTGCATCTGCCATGGGATCTTCATCTGCAGTCATGTCTGCAATGGTGTGTGCGTCTGCTATGGCATCTGCAATGGAGTCTGTAACGGGATCTCCAGTATTTTGTGCCGGTAACTCTCATTGTATCTGCATATTTAATGGGTGTCTGTAATGCTATCGGTATCTGAGATGGTATTTGTGATGCTCTTAATAGCTGTATTTCTGATGGGACCAGCATCTGTCTCTCGTATGCTGGCTGTACCCATAATTGTACCTGTAACTGTATCTGTATTGGCAATGGTATCTGCATCTGCACGTGTACTTGTAATGGCTTCTGTGAGTGGACACGTATCACTATCTGCAGAGGTGTCTCCCTCTGCGATGGTATTTGCATCTGTGTTGGCACCTGCAATTGTCTCTGCATCTGCAGTGGTATCTGCGTCCCCAGCGGTGTCTCCACCTGCTATGGAATCTGCACTGGTATCTGCATCTGCCGTGCTCTCTGCATCAGGATCTGCAATGGTATCTCCATCTGCAGGTGCATCTTTAATTTTAACTGCATCTGCAGCTGGTATGGTGCTATGCTTTGGATTTGCTCCTACACCCGTGCTGATACCACAGGGGTGATTTGCTTATTGCTGAACAGTTCTTACTTAGATAGCAGGGAGGCCTTTTCTGCTTCTCGCAGTGCCCTGCCAGTGAGCAGGCTGGGGGTGCACGGGAGGGGACACAGCTGGGACTGCTGACGCCAGCTGACCAAAGGGGTATTCCAGCCCATCGGATGTTGTGCTCAGCAATCAAACGGGGGAGGTGGCGGGGGTGGGTGGGGAGGGGATACTTGCAGGGGGCTGCTGTTTCTCAGGTACTGGCTGGGCATCGATTGGGTTGGTGGTGAGCACTTTTTTGCAGTTTTTTGCATCGTTTTTTGTTTTTTGCATCACATACTTTCCCTGGGTTTGTTTTTCTTTCTTGTTTTATTCTCCTTTTTTGCTCCTTATTAAACTGTCTTTATCTCAACTCCAAAGTTTTTTCACTTTTACCCTTCCGATTCTCTCCCCGTCCCACTGTGGGTTGGGAAGTGATCGAGCGGCTGTGTGATGCTCAGCTGCCCACTGGGGTTAAACCCATCGTGGGGGTCGAAGGGTTTGGGGTAACAAAAGATTTGACCAGAGCGTATTAGAGGGAACCTATGATTATTACATCTGCTTAACAGTTGTGGTCGCGATGTTGACTTATGTGTTCTCGACATGGGTTTATCTGATCCGTGTCCTGCTCCCTTTTTTGCTGTGCTGTGTAGCACTTGGTGGTGTTTTCTCTGCAAGAATGATGATAAAAGCAGTGGCCTTGAGCCTGCTTTGGTATTTGTGCCCTTCATTGATGCCTTCCCTGTATTTTGGGAACCATCTTATGGAGACAATGAACAATTCCTTTTCTTCCCTTTTCTCCTCCGAGAGCCAGTTGGTGGAGGAAACAGAGAATGGCACCTTGTCCTTTTTCTTCTGTGGGGCAGGTGTTTTCTCCCTTGTTACAATAACTCTTCAGTATCTTGATCATCCTTGGGTAACCAAAATACTCCTGTTGGTGCTTCTCAAGAATATTGTTCCTGCTTTTTCAAAGGTTAACCAAGTAGAAATATCAGCATAGGGATATGACCCAAGGCAGCGTGGTTATAGGTGGGAAGGCATGTGGAAGAATATGGGCGGGTACCTGGAAGAGTTGTCACCGCCGGTGGTCTGGGACTTCAGCCCCGAACAAGTGTGGGATCCCGATGAAGCGACGGAAGGTTTGAAAAAAAGGATGTCCTGGCCCTGGCTGTGCCAAAGAGACACAAATTGTCTCACTGTTCTGGGGCCTGGCGTGTGCCTGCTGAGCACTATTCATTCCCTGTTCAGCAGCCTCAAGGAGAAGAGAGGGTCTCTGCATCTGAAGACATACAAGCAGCCACTGAGGCTAAACCGGAGACCCAAGCCCCAGCTCTATCAGTTTCCCCTACAGTCGGCTCCAGCTGAGCGTGAAGGAAAGGTATCCCATCAAAGAAGACGGTGCAAATGACCAAGTCAAGTGGACCCCTGCTGAGGGGCGTATGCAGTATCTGAGGGAATTAGCTGGGAAGACAAACATCATAGCCCCAAGCATACCACCCCTCCCCGCCTTACTCCTTCTTTCCCCAGCTTTATTGCTGAGCATGATGTCATCTGGTACGGAATATCCCTTTGGTCAGTTGGGGTCAGCTGTCCTGGCTACGTCCCCTCGCAGCTTCTTGCCCATCCCCAGCCTACTCACGGGTGGGTCAGAGCGAGGAACAGAGAAGCCCTTGACGCTGTGCAAGCACTGTTCAGCAACAGCTGAAACACCCGTGTTTTATCAGGACTGTTTTGGTCACAGATCCAAAACACAGCCCCATCTGGGCTGCCATGAAGAAGATTGAGTCCATCCCAGCCCAAACCAGTGCAGTGAGGCATGTGCTAGTCCTACCATCAGAGCGACACAAAGCAGAGAGTGTTCCGTAACACGGGAGGGGCTGTTTTATCCCACAGGCCTTCAATCCCATGTCTTGAAAACAGCCCGACTGCAGCCAACCCGAAACCCCCGCCTGCCCGGACGGGCTCCCAGTAGCAGAGACGTGTTGGTGCAGGGGGCAGATGCAATTTTGGCAAAGGACTTGGGAGAAAGGGGATGCCTGTTTCTCAGGACAAGAGGGAAGATCTCTCGCCTCTCTCCCCTGTTGTGCCATCTCCCTGCTCATGTCATAATGGCCCTTCAGATGATGTGGGCTGATGTCACAGGGGGATGCACTGCATGACAGGGAGGTCTCCCCGGTGCCATGGCAGTGCCGGCACTTGCCAGCGAGGCCTGGGTGCTGCTGGGCCCTGCTCAGGGGCTCCCCACCGCTGCCCTTCAGAGCTGCTCCACGGCTGGGATCAGGGTCGGGAGGCAGCAGGGATGCACTGGGGGACCCTCGCTGACAGACAGGAGAGGAGCAGGTCAGAGGAGTTTTGGGTGAGGAGGCGGGAAGAGCGTCCCTTTTCCTGAGCTGAGGGCAAGCAGCAAGCGCGATGGAGGGCTGCTGCACCATGGCCGTCAGCTTGAAGCTGAGCTGCTTGTTCCCCACACTCCTGCAGCTCTGTAGCAAGGGTGAGGGTTTGGGGAGCTCCTTCCTGAGGGGTCGCATCAGGGCTGTCAGCTGTCAAAAGCTGGAATGGCTGGGCTGTGGGGGTGGCTGGAGAGGGCTGGGGGCTGCCACGAGAGCCCTGCCTGAGGATCCCACTGGGCTTGGGACACAATGTGGCTGCCAGGAGTGCAGGTCCTGGTACTGGGGCTGCCCTGAGTATCAAAGCTCCTTTGGGCATGGCTCGGTCCCCTCAAAAGTGGGGCCGCTGAGGGACAGCTTTCTCTGCGAGCTGGCAGTCTGAAAGTGGGGCACAGCCCAGCTCCCCAGCCATGGCAGTGTTTTTCTGGGCTCTTTGTGTACACCAGCATCTGTCATTGCCTGGGCAAGGAGCTTGCTGAGAGTCTGTGAGCTGGCCAGCCCAGGGCCTGAGACCTCTTTCCCTTGCTTTTCAGAGATTGTGGCTATCTGGGGAGCTGTGTCTGATGGCATCCTGCGACAGCTGAAGCTGGACAAGGGAGGCTGGTGTCCTGGTCCCTCTCACCCTGCAGGGGTTCAGTCCTCCTGAGAGCCTGGGCCCTGAGGAGCGATCCCTCCCCGAGCATCATAGCAGCACACCAAGAGCACCCCATGTGCCCAGAGCAGCTTCTTGGCCAACCGGGAGAGAAACCAAGTCCAGATCCAGCCTGAGAAAGCATGCAGCACGCCCTAGGCCTTCACTCTTCCCAGTGGTCAGAGTGGAGAGACCAAGCAGAGAGAAAGGGGATGATGCTTGACCCGCTTAGTGGATGAGGGGAAGGCTGTGGATGTTGTCTACTTGGACTTAAGTAAGGCCCTTGACACAGTCTCCCACAGCATTCTCCTGGAGAAGCTGGCTGCTCACGGCTTGGATGGGTGCACTCTGTGCTGGGTTAAAAACTGGCTGGACGGCCGATCCCAGAGAGTGGTGGTGAATGGAGTCAAATCCAGTTGGCGGCCGGTCACGAGTGGTGTTCGCCAGGGCTCAGTACTGGGGCCGGTCCTGTTCACCGTCTTCATTGATGATCTGGATGAGGGGATTGAGTGCACCCTCAGTAAGTTTGCAGATGACACCAAGTTGGGTGGAAGTGTCGATCTGCTGGAGGGTAGGAAGGCCCTGCAGAGGGACCTGGACAGGCTGGACCGATGGGCCGGGGCCAACTGTATGAGGTTCAACAAGGCTAAGTGCCGGGTCCTGCACTTGTGTCACAACAACCCCATGCAATGCTACAGGCTGGGGGAGGAGGGGCTGGAGAGCTGCCTGGTGGAAAGGGACCTGGGGGTGTTGGTTGACAGCCGCCTGAACATGAGCCAGCACTGTCCTCAGGTGGCCAAGAGGGCCAATGGCATCCTGGCCTGTATCAAGAAGAGTGTGGCCAGCAGGAGCAGGGAGGTGATGGTGCCCCTGTACTCGGCACTGGTGAGGCCGCACCTCGAGTACTGTGTTCAGTTTTGGGCCCCTGACTCCAAGAAGGACATGGAGGTGCTGGAGAGTGTCCAAAGAAGGGCAGCAAAGTTGGTGAAGGGTCTAGAGAACAAGTCTTATGAGGAGCGGCTGAGGGAGCTGGGGGTGCTCAGCCTGGAGAAGAGGCGGCTGAGGGAAGACCTTATTGCTCTCTACAACTGCCTGAAAGGAGGTTGTAGCGAGGTGGGGGTTGGTCTCTTCTGCCTGGTAACGAGTGATAGAATGAGAGGAAACAGCCTCAAGCTGTGCCAGGGGAGGTTTAGGTTAGACATTAGGAAAAACTTCTTCACTGAGAGGGTGGTCAAGCATTGGAACAGGCTAAGCAGGGAAGTGGTTGAGTCTCCATCTCTGGAGGTACTTCAAGAACGGATAGATACGGTGCTCAAGGACATGGTATAGATGGACTTGGCAGTGTTAGGTTAACGGCTGGACTCGATGGTCTTAAGGGTCTTTTCCAACCTTGACAATTCTATGATTCTATGATTCTATCCTGGGTCTGTGCCACGGATAATGCCTGGGAATAAATCCCAGGGGTATTCCTTGTGCTGGAAATGCCTGGGATCTTCTCTAGCCAAGAGATGGTTGGAAATATTTTGAGGAGGGGAAGTAAAAAAATGGAGAACGCTTTTTTTTTTTTACCAAAGCTTTCACTTTTCCTCTCTCTAACGTACTCATTCATCAGCCCTTTTGCCTTTTCCCTGGGCAGGGTGTCCTGGTTGCAGGACTCGGGACCTTTGCTATGGTCCAAGAGTGATTCCACAGCAAAGGAGTGGTGTTTGCTGCTTGCAGATCCATCTTCCAGCTGGACATTGATGAGTTATGGCTGCAGGAGCTTGTGTTCCCCACAGGGATTATCCCTGGTGAGAAGGCAACGGCCACCCTCCGCATTCCCCCTCCAGCTCTAGGGGATCATGGGTTGCATGCCCCCTGTTCCTTGCAAAGGGCTGGGAGAAGTAGACATTTGCTGCCAAAGGTCGGGGGACAGCTTGAGCTCCCCCAACACAAATGACTCCCCAAGAGCTGATTCTATAAACGACCTTTGCACTAGAATTTTGCTATGAATCTTGCATGGAAATTTGGCCTGCTGTGGCAGTGATGACGTTCCTCCTCCTTGCAGATGATGTCAAGATGGGGCTGCTGAACTACAAGCTACGATCATGAGCCACCTCCTTCCCGTGGCCTGTTGTGGATACCTGTGTGCAAGAGTGTCACCTGAGAGCAACGGGACAGCGAGGTTCTTTTAGGGATATTTGGCAGAATGATTACGGCACTAAATTGTAGTTAAAATTCAGCTTTATTTTCTTAACAGGATACTATGATTAGCATAGCACCAAATTTATGATTAGAATAGCACAGGATTTCTACGAGCAGAATTGATGTAGTACAATTTATAAGTAGCGTAATACAGAATTTATAATACAACTTAACTTATGATTTCTAATGACCTGGATCCTAACCTAACTTAACTTCTGATTTCTAATCACCTGGACCCTCTGCAGATTGGGTCAAATCTTAATACATGGTTTGGTGTATCAACATAACAATCATAATCAAGACTCGAAAAGTGTGTAAAAGAACAGGAGTCACTCACTCAGACCTCGGAAGGAGCAGACCATGGTGGAGGCATCCTTGGCCACTGGAGGGTCACAGGTCTCAGTGTCCTGCAGCAGTTCCAGTGCAAGGTCCCCCCTTAGGACTTGTAAATACTTGATTTGTAAGCAGTGCTCTGTCTCTAAAAACAAGGAAGCAACAAGAGGACACAGGAGGAAAGGGAGAAGGAAGCCACAGGAGGCAAGGAAAACAAAACAGAAAAAGGAGGAGACAACAGGATGAAACAAGAGGGAAGAGGAGGCAAGAAGAGGAGGAGGAAGAGGCAATAGGAGT